>NC_137326.1:51470865-51645865 GCF_965287045.1 Carcharhinus amblyrhynchos
TAAAATAATCAGGGAAAATGTTTTTACTCATAGACCAGTTAGAATGTGGAACTTGCTAACTGAAGTGAATGTCAGTGATGCATCAGAGCTAGCTAACATAACATAGATTACGTCAAGAGCATGAAATGGAGTAGAGTTGGGGAAAAGCTTGGCTTACATGGAGTATAAGAACCACCACGGAGCAGTTTTTCTTAGTTATTTCATGGGACGTGAGCATTACTGGCAAAATCAGCATTTGTTGCCATCTCTATTTACCCTGGCAGTGAGTCACCTTTTTGAAGAGTCGCAGTCCATGTAGTTTAGGTATACCCACAATGATGTTAGGAAGAATCTCAGGATTTTGACCCAGTGGTAGTGAAGAATAGTGTGTAGTTTGGCAGGAAAGTTGCAGGTGGTTGTGTTCCCATGTATCTGCTACCTTTACCCCTCAGGAAGGTGCTGTTGAAGGAGCCTTGGTGAGTTGCATCTTGTATACGATACACACTACTGCCACTCTACATCGTTGGTGGAGGGAGTGAATGCTTATTGCAGTGAATGGGTGCCAATCAAGCAGGTTGCTTTGTCCTGGAGTGTTAAGTTTCTTGACTGTTGGAGCTGCCCTCATCCAGGCTTCTCAAGAATATTTCATCACACTCCTGACTTGTGCATGGTGAACAGACATTGGGAAATCAGGAGGTGAGGTTACTTGGTGCAGGATTCCTAGCCTCAGACCAACTCTTGTAGCCACAGTGTTTATATGGCTGGTCCAGTTCAGTTTCTGGTCAATGATAACCTCAGGATAGTGATAGTTGATGATTCAACTATCTAGACGGTAATATAATTACCACCTTACTAAATGGTAATACAATTGAATGTCAAGGGGTGATGGTAAGATTCTCTCTTGTTGGAAATATCATTGCCTGGCTCTTGTGTAAATATTACTTGCCACTTATCATCTCAAGCATGAATGCTGTACAGGTTTTGTTGTATCTGCTTCAGCATCTGAGGAGCTAAAAATTGTACAGAACACTGTTCAATCATCAGTGAACATCCCTATTTCTGATCTAATGATTGTGGGAGTTCATTGATAAAGCTGCTGAAGATGGTTGTGCCTTATAGGACTCTATCCTGAGGAACTGCTGCAGTGATGTCCAGAGACTAACATGATTAACTTCCAACAGCCACAACCATCTTCCTTTGAGCTACGTATGGAGAGGCTTCCTCCTGATTGCCACTGACTTCAGTTTTGTTGGGCTGAATGGTCCATTTCTGTGCTGAAATTTGGATGTGGCTCTATGTACTTGCTAATGTTTTCTGCCTTTGATTTGGTTTGGTTTGTATACAGTGAAAGTATTGTTTCTTACATGCTATGCCAACAAAGCATACAGTACATAGAGAAAGAGAGTGTGCAGAATGTTATGTTACAGTCATAACTAGGGTGTAGGGAAAGATCAACTTAATGTGAGATCGGTCCATTCATGAGTTTGATAGCAGCAGGGAAAAAGCTGTTCTTAAGTCAGTTGGTATGTGACCTCAGACTTTTACACTTCTTCTATCAGGAAAAAGATACAAGAGCGTATGTCCAGGGTGCATGGGGTCTTTAACTATGCTGGCTACATATCCAAGGCAATGGGAAGTGTAGACAGTATAAATGGGTGGGAGGCTGGTTTGAGTGATGGACTGGGCTTCATTCATGACACTTTGTAGTTTCTTGCGGTCTTGGACACAGCAAGAGTCATACCACGCTGTGATACCACCTGCTGACCCAACCCAAGCTGTGATACCACCTGCTGAGCCATACCAAGCTGTGTTACCACCTGCTGAGCTGTGGCCCAGCAGATAGCACTTTAATTTTGAGACAGAAGATTATTGGTTCAGATCCCACTCCAGATCCATGCTGACACTCCAGCTACTTGGCAGTACTCAGAAAGTGCTGCACTGTTGAAGGTGCCATTTTTCAAATAAGACATTAAATTAAGGTCCTGTCAATCCTCCCAGGTGGCAATATTTTCAAGAAGAGGTGGTGAGTTCTCCATGGTGTCCTGATCAACATTAATCTCCCAAGCGTCTTGCTAAAACAGAAAGGGAGAGAAATTGAGCATTTTGAGTGCTATGAGTGCCCATAGAAATCCAAAATGGTGCCGGATTGGAGCAGAATCATACTGGATATGATGTCACACACGGAGCATCTGCTGGAGGAACACTGAGGAAAGGAAAGTTGCTTTCGTGATCATCATGTGTCTCAAAAGCAGTTTTGAGCCAACAAAGTACTTTTTGAAATGTGGTCATTGCTGCAAAGTCAGAAAGATCAGGCAGATGATGGTGTCAATCAGATGGAATGATTTAACACCAGTGGCACTGCTTTGGAGCTCAACACTCCAGCCATCACACTGTCTTAACCTCTCATATGGTCAGCAGCAGAAAGAATCCCCCACCAATATGAAGGAGTTATCAGCGATGACAGGTTAGTTGTTGTTTGTTTTCTTCTGGCTATTTCTTCAATTCAGTCCAAAGATATGCAGATTAGGTGGATTGGCCACACTAAATTGCTCATTAATGTCCCAAGGTGTGTGGATCATGGGGATTAGCAGGGTAAATATGTGGGGTTATGGGAAAGAGGCCTGTCAGAGATTTAATGGGCTGAATGGCCTCCTTCTGCACTATAGGGGTTCTAATTCTAAACCCAAAAAGTTCTACAAGTGTTTGGTACTTCATATAATTGTTTCAAGTTGCAGAGGTCTACAGGAAATGGAATGGTAGCTGCTAACTTTAGGGCTGATCCGCACAAGGTGATTGCTCTCACACTTGTGAGCAGTACTTTGCTTGCTCCCTTGGACTACAGCATGTTGGGGTAATAAACTGAGGTGATCAGAGCAGGACAAGTTACTAGAAGAGGGGAAATGGAATAGGAGGACCAGAGCTGCCCTCGATGCTCAGGGAACAATTTTCCCACCTAAATATTAGCAAGGAACATTAATCTGAATTTTATTTGGGGTGGGTTGTGAGCCCTGTCTCCCCAGTGTAAAAGTCAGGGTCAATCCCACCTGCACTTGGCCAGCTCGCCCTACAGCCATTGAATGGCCGCTGTATTTGACTTGAGGTAGCCTTCTGCCCCCACTGGAAGTACCACCACCAAAGGCTTGGGTCAACCAATCAAGTGGCAGGTAGCTCTCTCTTGTGTCCCAGCAGTGCCACGGGGAGCATTGACCCTACTGGTACTACAGGCCACTCTCTGAAGGAACAGTGCCAGGAGGGGAGAACAAGGTGAGTCCAGTGTC
The DNA here is from genome assembly GCF_965287045.1 of Carcharhinus amblyrhynchos. Lineage (NCBI taxonomy): Eukaryota > Metazoa > Chordata > Chondrichthyes > Carcharhiniformes > Carcharhinidae > Carcharhinus > Carcharhinus amblyrhynchos. The sequence goes on from NC_137326.1 coordinate 51,474,123, forward strand.
TCACCGGGGTCAGACCTAGAGGCCACAACAAAGGATTTAGAGGCTAATATCAGCTGGCAGGCGCGGAGGGGAAATAGGAGTGGGGAGGGGATTAACTTGGAGGGGATGGCAACTGATGGTCATAGGGTGACCATACAGGGTCACCACCCACTCCCAGCACGGCCATGATAGCTTGGATAACTGGTGCTGAACTATTACTGGTAAAATCCCAGGGGTGATGGGAGGAGGTTATCCCACTGTGAGTAAAATATCTGCAGGGCTGGACTGGCAATAGGCATGGCATTGCTGACATTGCATCCAATTTTCCACCCATCCCATCTGCCATCCCACCCCCATAAAATTCAGGCCAGTGTGTCAGGCGCTTGTCCTTCAGTCTGGATATCCTCGGTGGAATCTGCCCCCAACTGAACCATACACTAACAGTCCCATAGCTTCTCTTCTCTCTGTTACTATCACCACCATACAGTCCACTGTGCCCAAAGTAGAAACCAAACAAAAACACAACAAAAACATTACAAATTAGCACAAACACTCAACAATTCAGACCTGTTGTGTGTGTGCCTCTGTTTGTCCCAGTGTTCACACACACAGCCTCTGTTTGTCCCAGTGTGTTCACACACACAGCCTCTGTCCCAGTGTTCTCACACACACAGCCTCTGTCCCAGTGTTCACACACACAGCCTCTGTCCCAGTGTTCACACACACAGCCTCTGTCCCAGTGTTCACACACACAGCCTCTGTCCCAGTGTTCTCACACACAGCCTCTGTCCCAGTGTTCACACACACAGCCTCTGTCCCAGTGTCCCCGCACACAGCCTCTGTCCCAGTGTTCACACACACAGCCTCTGTCCCAGTGTTTTCACACACACAGCCTCTGTCCCAGTGTTCACACACACAGCCTCTGTCCCAGTGTTCACACACACAGCCTCTGTCCCAGTGTTCACACACACAGCCTCTGTCCCAGTGTTTTCACACACACAGCCTCTGTCCCGGTGTTCACACACACAGCCTCTGTCCCAGTGTTTTCACACACACAGCCTCTGTCCCAGTGTTTTCACACACACAGCCTCTGTCCCAGTGTTTTCACACACACAGCCTCTGTCCCAGTGTTCTCACACACAGCCTCTGTCCCAGTGTTTTCACACACACAGCCTCTGTCCCAGTGTTTTCACACACAGCCTCTGTCCCAGTGTTTTCACACACACAGCCTCTGTCCCAGTGTTCACACACACAGCCTCTGTCCCAGTGTTTTCACACACACAGCCTCTGTCCCAGTGTTCACACACACAGCCTCTGTCCCAGTGTTCACACACACAGCCTCTGTCCCAGTGTTCACACACACAGCCTCTGTCCCAGTGTTCTCACACACAGCCTCTGTCCCAGTGTTCACACACACAGCCTCTGTCCCAGTGTTCACACACACAGCCTCTGTCCCAGTGTTCACACACACAGCCTCTGTCCCAGTGTTCTCACACACAGCCTCTGTCCCAGTGTTCTCACACACAGCCTCTGTCCCAGTGTTCTCACACACAGCCTCTGTCCCAGTGTTCTCACACACAGCCTCTGTCCCAGTGTTCTCACACACAGCCTCTGTCCCAGTGTTCTCACACACAGCCTCTGTCCCAGTGTTTTCACACACAGCCTCTGTCCCAGTGTTCACACACACAGCCTCTGTCCCAGTGTTTTCACACACAGCCTCTGTCCCAGTGTTCACACACACAGCCTCTGTCCCAGTGTTCACACACACAGCCTCTGTCCCAGTGTTTTCACACACACAGCCTCTGTCCCAGTGTTCACACACACAGCCTCTGTCCCAGTGTTCACACACACAGCCTCTGTCCCAGTGTTCACACACACAGCTTCTGTCCCAGTGTTCACACACACAGCCTCTGTCCCAGTGTTCACACGCACAGCCTCTGTCCCAGTGTTCACACACACAGCCTCTGTCCCAGTGTTCACACACACAGCCTCTGTCCCAGTGTTTTCACACACACAGCCTCTGTCCCAGTGTTTTCACACACACAGCCTCTGTCCCAGTGTTCACACACGCAGCCTCTGTCCCAGTGTTCACACACACAGCCTCTGTCCCAGTGTTTTCACACACACAGCCTCTGTCCCAGTGTTCACACACACAGCCTCTGTCCCAGTGTTCACACACACAGCCTCTGTCCCAGTGTTTTCACACACACAGCGTCTGTCCCAGTGTTCACACACACAGCGTCTGTCCCAGTGTTCACACACACAGCCTCTGTCCCAGTGTTTTCACACACACAGCGTCTGTCCCAGTGTTTTCACACACACAGCGTCTGTCCCAGTGTTCACACACGCAGCCTCTGCCCCAGTGTTTTCACACACAGCCTCTGTCCCAGTGTCCCCGCACACAGCCTCTGTCCCAGTGTTCACACACACAGCCTCTGCCCCAGTGTTTTCACACACAGCCTCTGTGCCAGTGTCCCCGCGCACAGCCTCTGTGCCAGTGTCCCCGCGCACAGCCTCTGTGCCAGTGTCCCCGCGCACAGCCTCTGTGCTAGTGTCCCCGCGCACAGCCTCTGTGTCAGTGTCCCCGCGCACAGCCTCTGTCCCAATGTTCACACGTGACTGTCAGAAAGCTGCTAACTATCAGAGGATTACTGCAGCTGGCCTTGTAGGAGAACCTCAAGCTGCTCTGGGTCTTGAAGGCCCAGCTTCAGAATTCACCATCTCATGATGGGAAACAGAAGCCAGGGTAGGCTGGTTAACTAAGAGTTCGTCCTCCCACAGTTGCTATTTCACCCTGTTGCACTGGTGGAATAGTAACAGCGGAAGGACGAACTTTATCATCCTGAGAGAGGACAGCAGACTTGAGCTCCATGGAACAACTGCCACTCGGCTAGCCTACACTTTAGAAAAAGGGCAGAAACTCAATATGAACATCATTCCCCCACCCATTGCCCATTTCCCCAAACTTCCAGTCACTTATAGCACCAGAAATTTTCCCCTTCAAGTATTTATCCAATTGCCAAATTAAATCCGTTCCAACAATATCCTCAACCCCCTACCCACTCCTCCTCATCAGTGGTTAGACAGTGGGTGGGCAGTATGGTGGCACAATGGTTCACACTACTGCCTCACAGTGCCAGGGACTCAGGTTCGATTTCCGGTTTGGGTCGCTGTCTATACAGAGTCTACACATTCTCCCCATGTCTGTGTGGGTTTCCTCCGGGTGCTCTGGTTTCCTCCTGCACCCCAAAAGACGTGCTGGTTAGGTGCATTGGCCATGCTAAATTCTCTAAACGTATCCGGACAGGCGCCGGGCATTTTCACAGTAACTTCATTGCAGTGTTAATGTAAGCCTACTTGTGACACTAACAAAATAAACTTTAAACTTTTAGCATTCCAGATCATCCCTCCCCAGCTAATATGTCCCTTTAAAATTCCTCCACATTATTTTACATAGTCGTTGATCTGCTCAGCAGCCAAGTAGCACACAGAGGAATTTCTGTATAAACAATTTAACCTTTGCACCACCAGAGGATATCAGACAGTAGACTTCTGACTTTAAATGTGTTACAATCTAATAGTACCAATTTACTGAAAGTCCAAATGCTAAAAACAGATGTGTTTTCTCTCCTGAAGTACAACACAGACATCAGATGCAGTTTTCACCGAGTATTAAAACCCCCCTAACCTCCCTTGCTAACCCCAGCGAGGTCAGGTTCATGCAACATAAACAGCAAGCCTGTCTCTGGACACAGCACATCCTGTCAGCCACTCTGCAAGATACTTGAAAGACCAAGAGAGAGTGAAATCTTTCTTTGTAAGTGCTGCTTCACCCTGTATTCACAGGATTAAATAGGATGTACTGAAATGGGCCATTTGGCCAAACCAGTCTCTGCTAACCTGTATGTTCCACTTGAGCCTCCTCCCATCTTTCCCCATCTATATCTATCATTGTAACTCTCTATTCGCTTCTCCCTCATATACTTGTCTAGTTTCCTCTTTGGCCGATTAACTCAGGTGGTTAGAGCATGTTGCTAATAATGCTAATGTCATGGGTCCGATCGCCATACTGGCCAAATGGAATTGCCTAAACCTGTGCCATCCTGGCTGATGTATTGGGCAGCACAGTGGCATAGTGTTTAGCATTGTTGCCTCACAGCACCAGCGACACGCGTTCCATTCTCAGCTTGGGTCACTGTCTGTGTGAAGTCTGCACATTCTCCCCGTGTCTGCATGGGTATCCTCCAGGTGCTCCGGTTTCCTCTCACACTCCAAAAGATTTTCAGGTTAGGTGTATTGTCCATGCTAAGATTCTCCTTTAGTGTACCTGAATAGGTGCCAGAGGGTGGTGACTCGAGGATTTTCACAGTAACTTCATTATAGTATTAATGTAAGCCTTCTTGTGACACTAATAAACTTCAAAAGTTTATATGTACCTATATCATTCACTTCACTCTGTTTGGTAGAGACTTCTGCATACTTACCACTCTTAGGGAATTCAGAAGAAACTTATTTACCAGATTGGATTTCTGGGTGACTAGCTTTTATTAATGGCTTCTGGTTATGTTCTTCCCCTTGTGAGGAAACATTCTTTCTGTACCCTCTCTATCAAAGCCTTTCATAATTTTGAATTAAATTTGTTTGAGAGAAGAGACTTTGGCTCTTGATTCTTTCCTGAAACATAGCCACACATCAGTTATTGACTTTGTAAATCCTGTCTGCACTCTCTGCAGGGTCTCTGACTCACATGGGTAACAACAACATAGATAGCACTTGGAGAGTGGTCCTGCTTAGGAATTGTGAGCAGCTAAAGGCTGAGTGAAAAAGCAGAGCCACAATTAATAACCTTTGGATTATTACCTGAGCCACAAGCAAATTGGCCTAGAGTAAATAAGATTAGAGAATTAAATGTATAGTTCAAAGTTTAATGTAGGGTAAGTGGGTTTCAATTCGTAAGGCTGGCACCGTACCAGGGAAAGTGGGAGCTGTAGCAATGGGACAGTCTTCACCTGAACTGTGCCAAGACCAGTGGTCTGGCAAGTCATAGTAATGTAAAGAGCAGCAGAGTGGCACAGTAGTTAGCACTGCTGCTCACAGCGCCAGGGATCAGGTTCAATTCCCAGCTTAGGTCACTGCCTGTGTGGAGTTTGCACATTCTCCCCATGTCTGCATGGGTTTCTTCCAGGTGCTTTGGTTTCCTCCCACAGTTCAAAGATGCGTGCATTAGGTGGACTGGCCATGCTAAATGGCTCCTTAGTGTCAGGGAGACTAGCTAGGGTAAATGTATGGGGTTATGAGGGATAGGGCCTTGTTGGGATTATGGTCGATGCAGACTTGATGGGCCAAATGGCCTCCTTTTACACTGTAAGATTCTATGATTCTATATAACTAGGACAGTAGAGAGAGCTTTAAACTGAATAGTGGGGGCGAGGTATCAAGTGAGGGAAGATGTGATAAAATAAAGGGAGAGGACAAGGCAACAGCACAAAGTTATGATAACCAGAGTGTGACGGGAAGAGACAGAGTGTACAAATTTCAGAGTGGGCTAGCTTGTAAGGACAGAGTTTACAGAAATAGTTTTTAAAAAAGACAAAATTAAAAGATCTGTATCTAAATGCGCATAGCAAAATGGACATATTGTCAGCTCAATTAGAAATAAATCTGTGTGAGTGGATAGCCATTACAGAGACATGGCTGCAAGATGATAACGACTGAGATCTGAATATTCAAGGATTCATGAATTTTCAGAAGGACAGGAAGTTAGAAAAATGTGGTGGGATAGCTCTCTTAATTAAGGGTGACATTAATACAATAGTGAGAGATGATCTAAGATCAAGATGTAGAACCAGTTAGGGTTGAGATAAGAAATAGCAAAGGTAAGAATTCACTTGTGGGGGTGATGTATAGATTCCCTCACAGCAGCTATATTGTAGAACTTGAAAATCAGGAAGAAATAATGGGAGATTGTGAGCAAGGTACAGCGATAATCATGGGTGATTTTAAACCTCATGTAGATTGGGCAAATCAGATTGTCAAAAGGAGTCTGGAAAATGAACTTGTGGTGTTTTCAGGACAATCTCTGAGAGTCAAACAAACAGCAGGCTATTCTAGACCTGGTCATGTGCAATGTGACAGTGGAGCATCATCCACGTGAGTGTGGGAAGGCCTTGTAAGGAAGATAAGGTGTTTTCCCTGAAGAAAATAAGTGAACTGCATGCGCTTTTACAACAATCTGATAGCTTCATGGTCACTTTAATTGATTCCAGATCAAGAGCTTTAAAAGAGAATTCAGATTTTCAAAACTGCCATAGTGGGGTCTGAACTCAAGTTTTCTAGATTATATTAGTCCAACCCTTTGGATTAACAGATCTGTAATCACTACACTATCGTATCTGATGGTGCGCAATCGTTGACCCACTGTTCATGTGTGAGTAGACTATTCAGCTATAAGGTGCAGCACAAACACAAATCTGACCTCACTCAATATCTGCTTCCATCTTCCAAGAAGGGGATCACTGGATAGCGATTTGAAGTGGGAATTTTGACTGTCTTATTTTCCCCTTATTGATACAGGGGTGGTGGGGTGCAGTGTTATCCTTGGGGAGTGCTGAGCAAGGGTTGTGTCTGGAACATTCCTGAACTGAGCGGCTCAGTCATTCACTCAATAGATGTGCTGAACAACTGGGGTCAGTTCGTCATGTTGGCTGTTCCATTGGGTGGTTTAAATATAAGCAAGGCCTTATATCTAGGCTGAAGCTTTAGAGAAGAACATGTTGAGGTGTTTCATGGAGGAGTTGACCTCAGACGGAATTTTATGGTTTCAGGACAAGCGAGGCTATAAAACCCTGTCCACTGAGTCAGGCAAGGAGATCGTAGGGGGCATGTATTTCACTATGGATTTCTGAATCGCGCTGTCAGGCTACGTGGATCAGAAGCTCACATTGTGAGGGTAATGCTCATTGCAAATTTTCCCAGAGTGGTTGAGTAAAGGCCAGAGAGTGGACTTGCCATCCAGTTAAGAATTGTGTGGGCTCCTGAAGCTGGGAGGCCTTCAAATTTGAAAGCAGCAGAGGATGCCAGGTAAGTAAGAAAGAGGGTGCTTCAAATTGGAGGTACCCTCTCTCCAACTTTGTTAAATTTAAGATTAAAAAAAAATTCATAGTTTAAAAGAAAACTATTCAATCTCAATCCAGCCTTCTCTGCTCCAGTGAAGATAGTCCCAGTTTATCAAGTTTACATCTATAATTATGGTTTGTCTTTCGAAGCTCCACAGATGGTAATGTGATGAGGCTCCTTGTTATCTGTCTGCAGTGCATGAATGAAAATCATTCAGGTCAGAGGCTGGGAATTCTGCGGCTGGTATCTCATCTTCTGACTCCACTGTTCATAATGTACAAGTCAGGAATGTGATGGAATACTCTCCACTTGCTTGGATGAGTGCAGTTCCAACAACACTCAAGAAGCTTGACACTATCCTAAATCATCCAATACCTTAATAAACATTCACTCCCTCCACCACTGACACACAGTGGCAACAATGTGTACCATCTACATGATGCATTATAGAAACTCACCATCTCTCAGCCTCTAGCATATAGAAGGACAAGAGCAGCAGGCACATGAGAACACCCCCACCTGCAAGTTCCCCTCCCAGCCACACACCATCCTGACTTGGAAATATATCACCGTTCCTTCACTGTCGCTGGTTCAAAATCCTGGAACAGCATCCCTACACAACATGGACTGCAGCGATTCAAAAGGATGGCTCACTACCACCTTCTCAAGGACAATTAAGGATGGGCAATAAATGGTGGCCTAGCTGGCGACGCCCATATCGCACCAACAAATTTTAAAAATAATGGATGATTTGTGGGGTTGGAGCCAAGAAATTGCCAAATGAATTGTGTTTTGAGACGATGTTTTGTTGAACACCAGTGTCGGAGAGAAAGTTTGATGAGGACTTGTCAGTTGAGGTAGTATGGGCGGAGATTAGAAATAGGAGAGGAGAGGTCACCCTGTTGGGAGTCTTTTATAGACCTCCTAAAAGTTCTAGAGAGGTTGAGGAAAGGATTGCGGAGACAATCCTGGTTAGGAGTGAAAGTAATAGGGTAATTGTTATGGGGGACTTTAACTTTACGAATATTGATTGGAGTTGCTATAGTTCTAGCTCGCTAGAGGGGTCAGTGTTTGTACAAAGCGTGCAGGATGGTTTTTTGTCTCAGTATGTAGACAGGCCAACTAGAGGTGAGGCTATATTGGATTTGGTGCTGGGAAATGAGCCAGACCAGGTGCTAGACTTGGAAGTTGGTGTGCATTTTGGTGATAGTGACCACAATTCGGTTACGTTCACCTTAGTGATGGGAAGAGATAGGCATGAACCTCGGGTCAGCAATTTTAGCTGGGGTAAGGGCGATTATGAGGCTATCAGGAGTGAATTAGGAAGCATGGATTGGATTAGGGGATTACAGGGACTGGGAACGTCTGAAATGTGGAGTTTTTTCAAGGAGCAGATACTGCGAGTCCTTGATAGGTATGTCCCTGTCAGGCATGGTGGATTTGGTAGATCTAGGGAACCGTGGTGCACTAAAAGAGTTGAGTCGATGGTTAAAAAGAAAAAGGAGGCTTATGTTCGGATGAGATTGGAGGGCTCAGATAGTGCACTAGAAAGCTTTAGATTGGCTAGGAGGGAGTTGAAGAGTGAGTTGAGAAGGGCTAAAAGAGGACATGAGAAGACTTTGGCTGATAGGATTAAGGAGAATCCTAAGGCGTTCTATAAGTATGTCAAGAACAGAAGGTTGGTCAGGGCAAGATTAGGGCCAGTTACAGACAGCAGGGGGAAGTTGTGTGTGGAACCGGAGGAGATTGGAGAAGTATTGAACCAATATTTCTCTTCGGTGTTCACGCAGGGGGACATGAATATAGCTGAGGAGGACATTGGGTTGCAGGGGTGTAAAATAGACAGTATTACGGTTGATAAAGAGGATGTGCTGGAAATTCTTGAGGGGCTGAAAATAGATAAGTCCCCTGGTCCGGATGGGATCTACCCTAGGATTCTCTGGGAGGCTAGAGAGGTGATTGCAGAGCCTCTGGCTCAGATCTTCAGGTCGTCATTGGTCTCTGGTGTAGTCCCGGAGGATTGGAGGATAGCGAATGTTGTCCCATTGTTTAAGAAGGGGAACAGAGACTTTGCCGGGAATTATAGACCGGTGAGTCTTACTTCTGTTGTGGGCAAGGTTTTAGAAAAAATTATTAGGGATAGGATTTATAGTTATTTGGAGTGTAATGAATTGATTAGAAATAGTCAGCATGGTTTTGTAGCAGGTAGGTCGTGCCTTACTAACCTTATTGAGTTTTTTGAGAAGGTGACCAAAGAGGTGGATGGGGGTAAGGCAGTTGACGTGGTATACATGGATTTTAGTAAGGCGTTCGATAAGGTTCACCATGGTAGGCTTCTGCAGAAAATGCAGATGTATGGGATTGTGGGTAATCTAGGAAGTTGGATCAGGAATTGGCTATCAGATAGGAGACAGAGGGTGGTGGTGGATGGTAAATATTCATCATGGAGTGCAGTTACGAGTGGTGTGCCTCAGGGATCTGTTTTGGGGCCACTGTTGTTTGTAATTTTTATTAATGATCTGGATGAGGGTATAGTTGGGTGGATTAGTAAATTTGCTGATGACACCAAAGTTGGAGGTGTGGTAGATTGTGAGGAAGGGTGTCATAGTCTGCAGGGAGACTTAGATAGGTTGCAGAGCTGGGCCGAGAGGTGGCGGATGGAATTTAATGCGGAGAAGTGTGAGGTAATTCACTTTGGTAGGAGCAACAGATGTGTCGAGTATAGGGCTAACGGGAGGACTTTGAATAGTGTGGATGAACAGAGGGATCTAGGTGTGTGTGTACATAGATCCCTGAAAGTTGGGAATCAAGTAGATAAGGTTGTCAAGAAGGCGTACGGTGTCTTGGCGTTTATTGGTAGGGGGATTGAATTTAGGAGTCGCAGTGTAATGTTGCAACTGTACACTACTCTAGTGCGGCCGCACTTGGAGTACTGTGTGCAGTTCTGGTCCCCGCATTACAAGAAGGATGTGGAGGCGTTGGAGAGGGTGCAGAGGAGGTTTACTAGGATGTTGCCTGGTATGGTGGGGAGGTCCTATGAGGAGAGACTGAGGGATCTAGGGTTGTTTTCGTTGGAAAGAAGGCGGCTAAGAGGGGATCTTATTGAAACATATAAGATGATTAGAGGTTTAGATAGGGTGGATAGTGATAGCCTTTTTCCTCGGATGGAGAAAGCTAGCACGAGGGGGCATGGCTTTAAATTAAGGGGGGGTAGCTACAGGACGGATGTCAGGGGTAGGTTCTTTACCCAGCGGGTGGTGAGGGATTGGAATGCCCTGCCTGCTGCAGTTGTAAATGCGTCTAGTTTGGGGGCGTTTAAGAGATCTCTGGATAGGTTTATGGACGAAAAGGGATTGGTATAGGCTAGTGGGTCATTGTTTTTGTAACTGGTCGGCGCAACATCGTGGGCCGAAGGGCCTGTTCTGCGCTGTAATGTTCTATGTTCTATGTTCTATGTTCTAAAACTACCCAGGGATCCATGCAATTTTTTGAAAGAGCAAGTTACATTGAGGGCAGGGGACTTTTTTGTTTCATAATGTGAAGCGCATTGGAGCTGCCAACAGTTTGGGCTGGGGAGGCAGAATTATTTTAATAATAAAAACTTTACAACCTCTCAATCTTTGTCTTTCCGCACTGTGTTATTCAAGCACTTCCTGTTACTCATCCTATTGGCTCCACCTAACTCCCAAATGTGTTTAATAGGTGGATGTCCATTAATCAAGTCAGGCAGCTGAAGACATTCTATAGTTCAGTACAAATACCAGATTCCACTCTTGCTTTCTGGATTCTCTCCCTGTCCCAAAGCCCCCCCATCCTTGCTGCTGCCTGGTTTACTCTTAAAGGGACCTGCATTTCCAACATTGTCAAACTGCCATGGTCAGTTAGGCCTGACCTTATCCTCATACATCCACTAAGAGTTACTGGATAACAATCAGGAAGCCTGGGCTTGATTTTGTTCCTTAGTTACTCCACTACTCCTATACAGGCCACCCCTCTTTTCTCCCTCCTTCAAAGACTAATGTTACATCCCTAGTATGTGTGTAGGCAGCCTAGTCCCCCTCTTCCAATGCTGTGAGACTGAGCACAGTGGGAGTGGGAGATTGGTGGGGGAGGGGAGCATGTTGATGATGACACATTCACCACTTTCCTCTGATTAGTGGGATAGGAATTGATTTTGCTATCTGTTTCATCCCTCCCTCTTTCCACGTCCTTCCATCTTCTGTCTGGTCCGAGGTTAGGCCTCCATCATCCCAGCCATGGTGTCCACAGTGCCTTTGAGTATCATTAGACTTTACCTTCCAGAGCTGATGTGTGAAAATTGCAGGACCCCAAGACTCAGCTTGGTGTCGAATTCTGTACAATATTGGCAAATATGATTGTTCTTCAACTTTTCTCCGTGTTTTTCATTCCGCAGGCAGCACAGAAAACCCCTAACGGAAGCCATTCAAAGAAGTAAGGGAAAGAGAAGTAAGTTGTATAGGAGTAAGATGTACTCACTATACTCCTCCCATCACACAATCCCTACAGTGCAGAAGAGGCCACTTGGCCCATCAGGTGTGCACTGACTCTCCGACAAAGTATCTTACCCAGGGCCCTATCCCCATAACTCCTCATATTTCCCATGGCTAATCCATCTAACCTACACATCCTGGGATACCAAGTGGCAATTTAGTATGGCCAATCCACCCAACCCCTGCACATCTTTGGAGTAGGGAGGAAACTGGAGCACCTGGAGGAAACACACAGACACAGGGAGAACGTGCAAACTCCACACAGATAGTCACCCCAAGGCTGGATTTAAACCTGGTGTTGTGAGGCAGCAGTACTAACCACTGTGCCATCATGCCACCCATGATCCTCCTTCAGGGACTATGCTCTATGAGTTACGCCTAGTCAATGGGTCCATACTTATGCTTGGTGATTTGCCATTGCTTTCTGCAGTATGGCTGACCAGGAAACTTTCTCACTTTTTACTTCTGACCTTCAGATGTATTGGAAGGGTTCACTGGTTGATAATCAATCTGATTAGTCACGTTGTGAATGCATCTTCCGTGGCCACCAAGTTGTGAAATGGGACTTGAACCCAGAGCTTCTGAGTCAGTGGTAGGGAACACTACCCACAGTGGCACAAGATCTCTCCATCATTATACTAAAGTTTGCTAATCTCAGCCAATCATCAATAGTTTGTCCTGGCCCTGTATTAGCTGTTGGCCAGGCCAGAAGGACTGAGCTCCTGATGATTTGAATTTGGTAAGAAGTCTTACAACACCAGGTTAAAGTCCAACAGGTTGATTTGGTAGCACAAGTCACTAGCTTTCAGAGCACTGCTCCTTCATCAGGTGAGTGTGATTTCAGTTTACAAACAGGGCATATAAAGACACAGACTCAATTTACAAAATAATGGTTGGAATGCAAGTCTTGACATAATTTGAATTTGATCCAGGCTTTCAGCGCCATCTTCTGGCTGACAAAATGCCTGCAGGTTGAGACCAAATCATATGACTAATCAGTGATGTTGAGCAGGTGATGGTAAGATGGGGCATGACTTTGTATTAGCTTTTTCTTCATTTAACACATTTCATTAGCAAGTCAATGACAGTAAAACTCATCCCTTTATCTTTCTGGTACCCTTGCTCTCTGATTCAGCATCTGATTGCATCCAACCTCCCCTTTATCTCTGTGACTGGGACAATATTCCAAATTCTTACCACCTTTTGCACAAAAAATACCTGTTCTAACTTTATATTTAATTAATTTATATTGCTAGGCCCTGGGTCTATAAGCCCCTGATTATTCTTGAGCAACATTCTGAGTTTAACTTTTATACAGTTTAATTTACCTCAGTTAGGCCCTAACTGGATCACCTTCCTTTTACAGTAGCTTTCCCCAACTTGCTCTGTAACTCTGAGGAAGAGTCATACAGAACCCAAACATTAACTCTGTTTTCTTTCTTCATAGATGTTACCAGACCTGCTGAGATTTTCCAACATTTTATGTTTTTGCTCTCCGTAACTCATTTCAAAGAAGCATAGGATCTCTACAGTGCAGAAGGTGGCCATTTGGCCGATAGGATCTGCACCAACTCCCCAACAGAGCACCTTAACCAGGCAACCCTCCCCCTCCCACCCCCTCACCATCACTGTAACCCCATGCGCCTATGCCACTAATCCCCTAACCTACATGTCTTGGGGCAATTCAGCATGGCCAATCCACCTATCCTGCACATCTTTGGAATATGGGAGGAAACCGGAGTACACAGAGGGAACCCACACAGACATGGGGAGAACTTGCAAACTCCACTTAGACAGTTACCCCCGGTCAGAATCGAACCTGAGTCCCTGGCTATGTGAGGCAGCAGTGCTAACCATTGTGCCATCGTGCTGCTCTTATTTTATTTATTTTATTGTTCTAGTGCTAAATTTTCTTATGGGGAGTTTCCTTGTGGAAAGTTTTCTCAATTTCTATTGAAGGTTTATTTTATAAGATCTCCCTGGTCTGGCCCTCCCAACTCTGATTAAATGTATTTCTGCAGATTTCATCACATGATTTGCCCCCACACTCCACTCATTAGTCAGTCATCACATCCATCTTGTGACATGCCACCTTCCCACACCAATTGGAAAGCAAAAAGACTCATTATTCAATGGATGATGTTTGACTGTTAGCCAAACCGTCTTTTGTTCATATTTTCAATATTTTTATTTCTGGTGAAGAGAAATATTTAAAGAAAGTAACAAAAAAACCCTTTTTTTTAATGTTGCCTTCTTTTCTCTCCAGGGTTGCACACAGCAGTGTCCTGGAGACACTAGGTCCATCCTGGAGGGTTGACAACACTGATAACTGACTTGGTATTGAGCTAAACAGAGTCCTTGGAGATAGCCATTTAGCCTCTTGCAACTACTCTGCCACTCAATTAGATTAAGTTAATCTGTATCTCAACACCATCCACCCACTTTGATCCCTAATCCTTGAAACATCTCCATAATTTCTGTCTCAGAAACTGACCCTCAGCCATTTTGGAAGACTCTGCCCTGCATTTCCACCGTCCTCTGTGAGAAGAAGTGCATATTGATTTAACTCTTGAATGTCCTTGCTATCTTCTCTTATTCCCACCAGAGAGAATTTCTGCTCTGTCTCTCCCCTGTAAAAAAATCCTGTTATCATTTTAAACACCTTGATTAAATTACTCCTCACCCATTCAAATACATGGGGATACGAGGTACATTCATACAAGCTGTCCTCATAACACCTTTAAGCACTAGTGTTATCGTTGTCAATGATTGCAGTGTTGCAATTAGCCTCAATATCCACAACACTAAACAAGGCTAGATCATTCAGGGTTGTAGAAAAGTGCTTAAGTTTAGACAACTGGTGAAGACTGGATCAACCCTCCCTGTCATTCACTCCACAGTTGAATAGTTTGTCCACACTCACTGCTGAACAGATGCTTGATGGAGGTACAAGTGGGCTCGCAGAATGGATAACCCCTTCCCGGAACTTAGGCATGGCTCGTTTGCTCTTGAGGTGCATTGGAACAAGGTGTTTTGCTGCCTCATTATTTAGCAAATGTTCTAATGTGTTTCCTCCCATTGACGTTCAGCTTACTTGTCTATAGCTCCCTGGATTAATCCTTTCTTCAACACACTAATTCTTTTTCAACTGAATTTTTACCTATGCATGTTAGCACCCCTTTTAACAAGGACATATTTTATAATAACACTATTAATGTAAAAACAACCTTTAATGCACTTCACATAAATATCATCTGGCAAAATAAATGCTCGGCCACATATTAGGATAGGTGGACAAAAGCTTTGCCAAAAAAATAGGTTTTAAGGATTGTTTTAATGAAGAGAAAGAGGTGGAGCAGTTTGGGAAGGAATGTTAGAGATTAAACCTAAACAGCTGAAGGCACAGCTGCCACAGGTAGAGCAAGAGCTCCGCAAGGAGGCTAGAATTGAAGGAACACCAAAGTCTCTGAGGGCTGTAGGGCCTTTGAGGTTAAGTGGATAGGGAAGGCAAGACCGTGGAGGAATTCAGACAGAAGGATGAGAATTTTAAAATCAATGTGTTATGGACTGGGAACCAATTCAGCAAACACAAGATTAATGGGGCAGGATTTGGTCCATATTGGGATACGGTCAGCAGAACTTTCAATGAACTGAATCTTGTTGAGGCCAGCCAAAGTATTAAAATAGTCAAATCTTGGGTAACCAAAACATGGCTGAAGGCTTCACCATCAGCTGGATTGAGACAGTGGTGGAGATGGACAATATTCCAGAGATGGAACTTGCATTTGTATACATCCAGCCCTTCGCAGCAGTAATTACAGAATAACATTGACACTGAGACACCCAAAGCGATATAAGGATATGTAATCAAAAGCTTGGTTGAATTGGTATGTTTTAAGGTGTGTGTTAAAGGAGGAGAGGAGTGATAGAGAGGTTTAAAGAACAAAGTCAGAGCTTAGGGACCATGAAACTGAAGGCACAGCTGCCAATGGTGGAATTAAGGTGCTTAAAGAGGGATGGCGCACAGAGGCAAGGGGGAACTACTTTTAAGCAAGGTCTTAGCTCTAGAGAAAGATTGGGTGGAGAACTTTAATGCAAAACACATATACTGTATCAGTCTAAAGTCTTTCTACCTTTGCAGCAAGGCACACATGGAGCTCCTTACATTTTATAAATATTCATGAGGTTAACAAAACGCTGACAAAATGTGATTTCAGCCAAGTGGGGTAGGAAGAAAGGAATGCATGCAATAAAAATGGTGATTCTTAGTAACAGTAACAATCTGGGAAGAATTATCACTCATGAATCTCAGTCGAGTCATAAAGATTCCTGAAGTTACTTTGTAAAAAACCATTTAGATTCCAATCATCTTTTTTGTGCGGGCGTAACAATAATAGAACCACATGAAGACTAGGCTGAGCAGCTACTTAATGTATCATCCCTAATATGTCCAGGACAAAACGTCCTGATCAAACCTCTCACCCCATCCAATACAAGAAGGATGTGGAGGCGTTGGAGAGGGTGCAGAGGAGGTTTACTAGGATGTTGCCTGGTATGGTGGGGAGGTCCTATGAGGAGAGACTGAGGGATTTAGGGTTGTTTTCGTTGGAAAGAAGGCGGCTAAGAGGGGATCTTATTGAAACATATAAGATGATTAGAGGTTTAGATAGGGTGGATAGTGATAGCCTTTTTCCTCGGATGGAGAAAGCTAGCACGAGGGGGCATGGCTTTAAATTAAGGGGGGGTAGCTACAGGACGGATGTCAGGGGTAGGTTCTTTACCCAGCGGGTGGTGAGGGATTGGAATGCCCTGCCTGCTGCAGTTGTAAATGCGTCTAGTTTGGGGGCGTTTAAGAGATCTCTGGATAGGTTTATGGACGAAAAGGGATTGGTATAGGCTAGTGGGTCATTGTTTTTGTAACTGGTCGGCGCAACATCGTGGGCCGAAGGGCCTGTTCTGCGCTGTAATGTTCTATGTTCTATGTTCTATATGGACGGGCTGATCGTTCCAACAGATAGAGACCAGGGAGCCAGCAAGGGACCCGCTGAGTACATCCAGCATTTTCTAGTTTCTAATTTAAGGAACTGTCAGAATCGGCCCCTTATGAAAACAAAGTGATTATTTGATCATTATTTTCCCTTAACTTGTCATTCATTGTTCGCCACTTTGCACTTTTTTGGGACGATTCGCATTTTATCTTTTGCTGATCAGCTTCTTAAAGGTCATGACCTAAATTTTCTTTGGCAATTTGTCATTTATATTAATGATTTGGATGAGAATATAGGAGGCATGGTTAGTAAGTCTGCAGATGACACCAAGATTGGTGGCATTGTGGACAGTGAAGAAGGTTATCTAGGATTGCAACTAGATCGTGATCAATTGGGCCAGTGGGCTGATGAATGGCAGATGGGGTTTAATTTAAATAAATATGAGGTGATGCATTTTGGTAGATTGAACCAGGACAGGACTTACTCAGTTAATTCAGTGTTGGGGAGAGTTATAGGACAAAGAGATCTCGGAGTACAGGTTCATAGCTCCTTGAAAGTGGAGTCACAGGTGGACAGAGTGGTGAAGAAGGCATTTCAGTGTGCTTGGTTTCATTAGTCAGAACATTGAATTCAGGAGTTGGAATGTCTTATTGAAGTTGTACAAGACATTGGTAAGGCCACACTTGGAATATTGTGTACAGTTCTGGTCACCCTATTATAGAAAGGATATTATTAAACTAGAAAGAATGCAGAAAAGATTTACTAGGATGCTATTGGGACTTGATGGTTTGCGTTATAAGGAGAGGTTGGATAGACTGGGACTTCTTCCTCTAGTGCGTAGAAGGCTAAGTAGTGATCTTATAGAAGTCTATAAAATAATGCGGGGCATAGATCAGCTAGATCATCAATATCTTTTCCTAAAGATAGGGGAGTCTAAAACTAGAGGTCATAGGTTTAAGGTGAAAGGGGAGAGATACAAAAGTGTCCAGTGGGACAATTTTTTCCACACACATGGTGGTGGCTGTCTGGAACAAGCTGCCAGAGGTAGTAGTAGAGGCGGGTACAATTTTGTCTTTTAAAAAGCATTAGGCAGTTACATGGGTAAGATGGGTATAGAGGAACATGGGTCAAATGCGGGCAATTGGGACTAGCTTCGGTGTTTGAAAAAAAGGGCAGCATGGACAAGTTGGGCCAAAGGGCCTGTTTCCATGCCGTAAACGTCTATGAGATCCAGGGCAATCGACTGCTGTGAGGAGGGAATCTTTCTGCCCAGCAGCTGATTTACTTGGACAACTAGTCATAATTGCCTGATTGGAATATTCAGTACTCCACTCAAGACATGCAGTCTCAACAAACAAAAGAACAAGATCAGATTGCAATCTTCCACTTTATTCTCTCTCATCAGCATCTCACTCACTAACTATCCCCTGTTCCCAGAGGGGTGCATGGATATTTTCTGTGGCTAACGCTGCAATACCAGTGTTTGCCCATCCCTCATTGCTCTTGAACTGAGGGCAGTTAAGTGTCAACCATATTGTTGTGGGTCTGGAGTTACATTTAGGCCAGAGCTGGTAAAGACAGCAGGTTTCCTTCCCTAAAGGGGAATTAGTGGACCACATGGGATTTTAACAATTAATAATGGTTGCCATGGTCACCATTACTGAGTTTAGCTTTCAAATTTTTAAAATTCATATGCAGGATGTGGGCGTCGCTGATTGAGCCAGCATTTATTGCTCATCCCTAATTGCCCTTGAGAAGGTGGCGGTGTTGCCTTTTTGAACTTATGAATTGGAATGATGTGTGACTTAGAGATGAACCTCTGGGGTATTGCTGCTTTTTTACTTCTAGACGGTACTTGTTGTGGGTTGGATAGCTGCTGGTTAAGGGGCCTAGGTGATTTGTGTCTTATAGATGATACGCACTGCTCCTACTGTTCCTCAGTAGTGGAGAGAGTGAATATTCGTGGAAGGTTGCCATTCAAGTGGGTTTCGTTGTCCTGGACGGTGGCAAGCTTGCTGTGGTAGCTGCATTCATTCAGGCAAATGGAGAGGAATCCATCACACTCCTGGCTCCCCAGAGTCTGGCCACCATCCACAAAACACAAGTGAGATACGCACCACAGAATTCCTAGCTTCTGACCTGCCCTTGTAGCCACAGCATTTATACGGCTACCCAATTAATTTTCTGGACAATGGTAAACCCCAAGATGTTGAAGATGGGGGTTCAGCGATGATAATGCCAAGGGGAATGTCAAGGAGCAATGGTTGGATTCTCTCTTATTGGAAATGGTAATTGCTTGATATGTGTGTGGTGTGACTATTATTTGCCACTTGTCAGCCTAAATCTGGACATTGTCTGGTTCTTGCTATATTCAGATATGGGCTGCTTCAGGCGCTAAGGAATCACAAATGGTGCTGAATGTTGTGTAATCATTAACACATATCCCACTCAATTTCAGATTTATTAATTGAATGTAAATTTCACTAGTTGTCGTGGTGGGATTTGAACCCATGTCCACGGAACATTAGCCTGGTGCCCTTATTGGTCCAGTGATATTTCTAATTTTCCACCATTTCCCTCCAGTGAGAATTTGGCAGGATCCTATTTCCATGGCCATTTTGAAGCTAGAATGTCAGTCAATGGGACAGTTCCTTGTGTTTGCTTGTCTTCAACCTGACATTCTTTAACAATAGCCATTAGCAAATAACTGTTTTGATTAAAAAGGCCTTTTCATGCCCCACATTGTAGGCCCGGTTTTACCCGATGCTTTAGTTCTTGGCTGGCATTCCCTCCTCCCCGCCTTTTTGTATCCTGATTAGAAATCTAGCTATGGGGACTTGGTTGGAAATGGGAAGAATGCAGAATGGCCTGGTGCCAGGCAGTATGTCTCTTTAACTGTTAAATACTGAGCACCCTTTGCATCTATAAGAGGTAACTATCTGCACAATGACCAGACTTTAAAATGTACAATTTGAACCGACAAAACTGTTAGCCATTTGCATTGCATTTCACCACATACAGCTGAGCATTCCAAACTGGAGGTCACTACCCACCACCACACCCCCCCCCCCTCCACCCCCCCCCCCCCCCCCCCCCACCCCCACTGATGGAGTCGTGAGGAAAGATTCTCTGGATTGTGAGCTCTGAGGCAGCAATAAAATGTAAATCTTTTCATTTTCTTTAAATGCTGGGCATGACCTAACACTAATAGAGTGATCTGTGAGGCCTGAGAATCCGTCTCCAGAAAGGCCAGTGAAAAGGAAGGTATCTGAAAAATCACCTGAAAATGAAACATCCCACAGTCCGAAGATGTGCAGATTAAGTGCACTGGCCAGGCTAAATTGCCCCTTAATAACCCGGGATGCATAGATTAGAGGGATTAGTGGGTAAATATGTAGGGTCACAGGAATCGGGCCTAGGTGCGATTGTTGTCTGTGCAGACTTGATGGGCCAAATGCCTCCTTCTGCACTGTAGGGATTCTGTGGATTCTATGATTCCCACTCTCATAGCTCCCACTGAGGTGGGTCCCAGCAACTCCCAAGCCCTGAAACTGAGTCATAGGTGGGAAAAAGATTCAGAAGCACTGACTTCCAGGAATCCTGAAAGACCAAATCATTCCTACCTCATCCTTGTTTTAATAAAAAGGTGAACCTGTGTGTTGTACTGATAATTTGATTTAGCATTCCCATTTAAGGTTGATGCGAAGAGGATTCGATAAACCCAGTGTCTCATAACAGCCACTGAATGAGTCAAATGTGAAATCTTTGTCACTCAAAACTCACAAACACAAGAGTTAAAATCAGACCCACTGTCTCAGAACAAATAATACTTGCCAACAGCAGCTGGCACAGAATGACAGATGGAACACACTGATGGGCTGAAATTATTGCCAATAATCAACCACATCAGTTAATTAGCGCATTGGGAGCCTAAGTGCAATCGGAGAGTGTTCTATGCAAGTCTGGGCAGGGCTACTGAAGCAGCATTAAACCCAATAAGTCTGGAATTGTCCTTGTCCAATATAATGTAATGCTTTTGCAAGAATTTTCATCTTAAGTTCCAAGCTTTTAAAAAATAAAAGCATTGTTCAACCAAAGAAATATTGTGGTCACATCTGGACACAGTTGTGCTTTATGACACTGGTTCTGATATTCTTTTGAAAAATAATCTTTGGGGTGATACCTCTGGAATGCATCATTCATCCTCTCCTGCTAATAGTGTTTAAGAATATTCCCGAGGATATTGACAAGATTCACTGATAGGGGAGCAAGAGAACACAGACACATTTCACATTGGTTAGTGGAACAATGTGCTGTAATAAATCTGGAGTTGATGGTCTCCTCGTTCATATAATATCCCCATGTGCCCTATCTGAAGGAAGCCACTAAGCTGTTTGGAATCTTAGGAATACTACGATGATGGATGCACTACAACTAATCTGCAACGTTAGGGGTGTGTGTGTGTGTGTGTGTGTGTGTGTGTGTGTGTGTGTGTGTGTGTGTGTGTGTGTGTGTGTGTGTGTGTGTGTGTGTGTGTGTGTGTGTGTGTCGGGGGGGGAGGTGGGGTGGGTAGTTGAGACGAATTCTCAGCTCTGCTTTTGCCTTCCAGAAACTATCACAGTCCTGCCACAGGGGCCTGTGCTTCAGTCTGCTGACTACGAGCCTGAATTTCTACCCATCTTGTTCCGGCCTCCTGCCTTAACTTCAAAAGGACGTCAACATGACTGTTGGCAGAATGGGTCATTTAGGCCATTTCCTCAAAAGCTGATCCGTTGACAATGTCTTCAGAAATTAAATACCTGAATTCTGTTTAAGATGGGGTTGATCTATAGCAAAAGCAATATGGAGACACAGAATATAGAAATGTGGAAACCGACTGGGAGGGGTGCCCAGGGAGAGGAGATCCAGACAAAAAAGGGCAGTCTGGAGAGAAGGGGATGTCAGAGAGAATGGAGGAGTGAGGGGGGAGAGAGAAGGGAGGGGTGAGGGGGAGGGAGGGGGAGGGGAGGTGAGAGGGAGGGGGCAGGGGAGGGGAGGGGATGGGAAGGGGAGGGGTGAAGGGGGGAGGGGGAGGGGGTAAAGGGAGAGGGGAGGAGCGGGGAGCAGGAGGGAGGGGGCAGGGGAGGGGGAAGGGGGAGGGGAGGGGGGAAGGGGATGCGGGTGGGGGAGTGGAGGGGGGAAGGGGGAGGGGGAGGGTGGGACAAGGAGAGGGCAGGGGGGAAGGGGGAGGGGGAAGGGGAGAGGGTGGGGGAGGGGGGAAGGAAGGAAGGGAGGGGGAGTGGGAAGGGGGGAGGGGATAGGGGAGGAAAGGGGAGGGGAGGAAAGAGGAAGGGGGAGGAGGGAGGAAAGGGGGGAGAGGGGAGGAAAGAGGGAGGGGGAAGGAAAGGGGAAGGAAAGAGGGTGGGGGGATGGGGGAGGAAAGGGGAAGGGGGAGGAAAGGTGAAGGGGAGGAGGGGAGGGGAAGGAGGGAGGGGACAAAGAGGGGGGAGGGGGGAGAGAGGGGGAGGGGGAGAAGGAGGAGGGAGGAGCAGGAGGGGTTCCAGAGAGACAGAGAAGCAGGTAGGTGGTCTGGAGAGAGAGAGGAGAAAGAGAAGCAGGTAGCGGGTCCAGTGTGAGAGAGAGACAGAGGCAGGCAGGGGGTCAAGAGGGAGAGAGGGAGGTTGGGAGTTAGAGAGAGAGATCAGTAAGGGATCCAAAGAGAGAGAGGGGGAGAGAGGAGCAGAAAGGTGATCCAGAGAAAGAGGCAGATAAGGAGTCCAAAGAGAGATCAAGACACAGAGACGTATGGGGTCCAGAGAGAAGAGAAGCAGCTAGGGGGTTCAGAGAGAGAAAGGCAAGTAGGGGGTCCAGAGGGAGAGAGGCAGATCCAGAGAAAGAGAAAGGTAGGTTGTGGGTCTAGCAACAGATAGGGAGAGAGAGAGGCAGGTAGGGTGTTGAAAATGAGAGAGATGTCAATATACTACTAATCACAGTGTGTGGAAATTACCTCATTAAGAAAATTGCCAGTTAAACATGTGACATTTATTGTATTATAAACAGTGACAGCCAGAAGGCTTTGAGCTCACAGCGTCTTGTAGATTAGTAGTAGTGTCTCACAATACACCAGCTTAAACCTAATAACAGCATGGTTTGATTCTTCCATGACAGCTGCTTGTCATGAGGAACAAGAAAAACAGAGAGAGATAGAGAGAGAAAGGGTAAAGCAGGTAGGGAGTGAGAAGAAGTGTGAGGGGCAGGTGGAGGGGTGGTCAAAGACGGAGTGCAAGAGCCCAAGAGGGGTGGATGAGGGTTCAGATGAGGGCCCCATTTCTGGGTGGGGGGGGGGAGAGGGGGTGCATGATACCTTGGCTCCCAGGGAGGGTGACACAGGGTGAGGGGTGTGAATGCTGGTGATGGAGTATAGCATGGGGTGATGGGTGATAGGATTCAGACACAAATAGTGGAATAGAATGGGAGCACTGCGCAAAGGATGCAATTGCAGTGAGTGGTGGGGCGGGGGTGTGGCAGGACAAGGGCTGCAAATCTTTGGGGAGGGCAGAAAGGAAAATAGGAAAGGGGTCACAGTGCAAGTTCGGTGAGGTGCGCAACTGCCGTGGGTGATGGGCCGTAGAACAAGGGAGTGTGAATGTCAAGGGTGTGGGGTGAGAGACTGAGTGAGGGAGCGCAAAGGTGAGTTACTAGGAGAAAAGATTGAATGTTAGCAACCGGAGGGAATGCAGGGTAAGGTGCGAAGGGTGTGAATGCCTCAGATGGGAGCAGAGTTCACGGGCAAGTGGGGACAACGGGCCACAGGTGAGTAATATGAATGCTGGGAATGACAGGACAAGAGGCTTGAATGCCAGTGTTGAAGGGAGTGGGAAGTGAATGTTAAGGGATGCTAAGTGACTGAGTAGATGAGCACAACAGGGAGAGAGGCTGTGAGTGGGATACGGGGCAAGTGGTGTGACTGCCAGGGATGGAAAGGGGGTGAAGGAAGCTAATGCCAGTGGTATGAAGAGGGGTGCTATTTGAGGACATGAATTCCAGAGGTTGGAGGGGATTGCTGGGTGAGGGGCATAAATGCTGCAGGGTAAAGGAGGCACGGAGTGAATAGTGTGAATTCCGATGGTGGGAAGGTGGGTATGTGGTGTGACGCCCATGGGTTTGGGGGTTTCAGCCAAGGGGCTCGAAACCTGGGGAATGGGGTCTGGGCAGAAATGCTGGGCTTGGGAGGGAATGGGTGCAGTGAAGGACAGGAATGCTGGGGGTATGGGGGGGCATAAATATTGAAGTTAGGAGGGAGTGGGAGGGGGAAAGGGGCAGGGAATAGGAGGGGGGTATGTGCATGAATGTCAACATGGGAGGGGTTAAGGGGTGAGGGTCACAAATGCAGGGATGGGGTGGAGGGAGGCCTCACGGGTTGGGGACAAGGGATGTGAGAGTCAGGGTTAGAGTGTAAATGTCCAGGGTGGGAGAGGGGTAAGAGGTGAGGGGGCAATGTGTGTGAAGGCGGATGTGGGAATGTAGCAAGGAATATGACTGCCAGTGGTGAGAAGGGCATGGGGCGAGGATGAGAAGGGGGTGAATGATGGAAATATGATGGGGGCTAACTCCATAAATATAGGAATCTTTCCACCCATTGATTTCAGTAGATGGGGTATCACTTGCAATGGCAGGGTTGAGATTCCTGCTGTTGGTATTAATTTGGAACTGTTCCCTGCATTTGTTTGATAAGATTAGAACATAGAACATTACAGTGCAGTACAGGCCCTTTGGCCCTCGATGTTGCGCCGACCAGTGGAACCAATCTAATGACCCTCTAACCTAACCTATTCCAATATTATCCATATGCCTATCCAATGACCATTTGAACGCCCTCAAAGTTGGTGAGTCCACAACTGCTGCAGGCAGGGCATTCCACGCCCTTACTACCCTCTGAGTAAAGATGGTTTAGGCCATGTGTTTTATTTTTGTGTAGCAGCATTTACTGAAACAACAAACCCTTGATGGAAAATCTGTATAGTATGGGGTATCTAATTGTTCCCTCGTGTGTAAATTCCAGATCTTTTCATGTAGTTCAAATGTGCATTCACAGCCAGTTGCATAACACCGTGAAGGCTAATTAAAACTTCCAAAGCTTCAAAATTAAAACATCAGTAGATTATAAAAATCTTAATGATATTAAGAAGAAACTTGTGATAAATGTCTGGGTAATAAGTCCAGCGTATTAATGACTGTAATATGCAACAAGAGCTCTGCTGTTACTATGGCAACAAAGTTAGCTCAGCAAAGAGTGGAGGATCTGAAATCTGATAGAAGTGGAATTTAATAACCTATCAATTAAATTTTCATTTCAAATTTTACTTAAATTATTCAAAATGCAGGGGGACTATTAGTTGATAAAGTGAATAAATTAAATCATTGTGTAGTTCAGTAGCTGTCTCTACCCTGCATTGGACTACACATGTGACCATTGCTATGACACTAATGCTTTCTCAATATAACTATTTAAACATCAGTCATCCAGCATTTTGCTTGGATAACATTCCATTCTTAAAAGGGTTTTGTGCTCCAGACTGCTGAAACCAGAATTGTGGAATTTTGAAATGTTGTGATTGTAATATAACTCACTTGAAAATGTCAATCTCAGTTCCAGCTTCTCCAATCTATCCTCATAACTGAAGTCTCTCATACTCAGAAACATTCCTGTAAATCTTTCCCGCATGCTTTCTAAAACCTTCACATCCTTTATATTGAGGCTGAACCACTGTTTTATGAAGGATCATAATTTACTTTTTAACGTATGTTTAAATAGCAGGATTCAGTATCATTTAATAACTAGTTTCTCAACTTGTCCTGACACATTCAGTGATTTATGCACAGGCACACCCAAGTTGCTCCACTCCTACATTTCCTTTAGAATCATAGAATCACCACTCCTCATTCTTCTAACAGAAGTGTATCATTTCACAGATCTCTCCATTAAATTTCATTTGAGTAATTAAAACTAATACTTTTTAAGTGAAGAACATTTGTGCAAGTTGGCACTTCATTTCAAGCCATGTGGTATTTTGGAACATTAGTCTTTTGCATAGCTGGAATTTCAGCACACATTAATTATTTAATTAAATCAATCCTATTAAATATATGAATTACAGAAGACTTTACTCGCTTCTGACTGTAGGATGGTATATAAAGGTATTACTGCTTTTCCTGATTTTAGATTTATAATCTAGACTTACCCAGGTGTACAGGGTGTAATTTCAAATCTGAAGGCAATGCAAGACTTGGAACTATTATGAATTGTGAGAAGGGTAGTGATGGACTGCAAGAGGATATAGACAGGCTGGGGGAACGGGCAGACACATGGCAGATGTAATTTAATGGACAGATGTGCAAGTTTTAGAGGAGGGAGCAATTTAGTGACGTGAAACAGATGCAGTTGATCAGAAGGCATTTGTGTAGAAACTACAGTTTTGACAATGAGCATCCGCATAGTTAATAGCCCAGAGGTGAAACGCAAACTTTTAAAAGAATGTGATGACCTCTGGAAAGTGTTATTGACAGCACCAGACTGTGGGAGAAAATGGTACAGTCATATGTAACAGAGGGTCCATCTGAATCTACACACATTTTAAACTGATTGAAAAGATCATTTTGCTCCCAGTGTTGATAATCTAAACTACTCAAGCGCTTTGCTTATTGGAAAGTCTGAGAAAGAACCTTGAGGCAAAAGACTTATGAGTTTGGCTGGGACTCTGGTTCCTTGAGTGAATGACATATTTGAAATTTAAAAAAAACATAGCCAGTGTGTATATTAGGTTTATTGTTTTTATTAATAAAAAATATTCTGCACTCTTAAGATTTATGCTTGTGATGAATTTGTAATGCATCAAGCTGTCCAGTGAATGTTCTTACAGAAATTCGAACATAACAAAGAAGAAATGTTGATATTATATTGATTTTTCTGTCTTGAGTATTTTAAGAACATAAAAACTAGGAGCAGGAATAAGCCACTCCAGTCTGCTCCGCCATTCAATAAATTCATGGCTGATGTTTTTGTGGACTCAGCTCCATTTACCCACCCGCTCACCATAACCCATAATTCCATCACAGTTCAAAAATTTATCTATTTTTGCCTTAAAAATGTTCAATGAAGTAGCTTCAACTGCTTCACTGGACAGGGAATTCCACAGGTTCACAACCCTTTGGGTGAAGAAGTTCCTCCTCAACTCAATCCTAAATCTGCTCCCCATTATTTTGAGGCTATGCTCCCCAGTTCTGGTTTCATCCACCAGTGGGTCGTTCTTCTAAATTCCAATGAGCATAGTCCCAGTCTACTCAGTCTCTCCTCACAACCCAACACTTTCAACTCCTGAATCAATCTAGTGAGTCTCCTCTGTCCCCGCATCCAGTGCCAGTATAACCTTTCTCAAGTAAGGTGACCAAAACTGTACAGAGTACTCCAGTTGTGGCCTCACCAGTACCTTATACAGCTGCAACATAACCTCCCTGTTTTTAAACTCCATCTCTCTAGCAAGGAAGGACAAAATTCCATTTGCCTTCTTAATCCCCTGCTGCACGTGCAAACCAACATCGTGCACAAGGATACCCAGGTCCCTCTGCACACCAGCATGCTGCAATATTTTGCCATTTAAATAATTGCCCATTTTGCTGTTATTCCTACCAAAATGGATGACTTCACATTTACCAACATTGTACTCCATCTGCCAGACCCTTGCCCACTCAAGCTATTTTGCAGACATTCAGTGTCCTCTGCACGCTTTGATCTACCACTCATCTTAGTGTCATCTGCAAACTTTGACACACTATGCTTGGTCTCCAGCTCCAAATCATCTATGTAAATTGTAAACAATTGCAGTCCTACCACTGATCTCAGAGGCACACCACTAGTCACTGATCATCAACCAGATAAACACCCATTTATCCCCACTCTTTGCTTTCTGTTAATTAACCAACCCTCTATCCATGCTAATACGTTACGCATAATGCCATGCACCTTTATCTTATGCAACAGCCTTTTGTGCAGCACCTTGTCGAATGCCTTCTGGAAGTCCAGATATGCCACATCCACCTGTTCACTGTTGTGCACAGCACTTGTAATGTCCTCAAAGAATTCTACTAAATTAGTTAAACATGACCTGCCTTTCATGAACCCATGCTGTGTCTTCCCAATGAGATAATATTTTATCCAGATGTCTTGTTGTTTCTTCCTTGATAATAGGTTCAAGCATTTTCCCCATTATAGAAGTTAAGCTAACCAGCCTATAGTTACCTGGCTTTTGTCTACCTCCTTTTTTAAACAGTGGTATCACATTTGCTGTTTTCCAATCTGCTGGAATTGCCACAGAGTCCAGCGAATTTTGGTAAATTACTACGAGTGCATTCGCAATTTCCCCTGCCATCTTTTCTAGGACCCTGGGATACACTCTATTAGGGCTAGGAAACTTGTCTACCTTCAGCCCCATAATGATCATTTCTAGGTCCTAAGTTTTTAAGCTAATTTTGTCCAATTAGCCCGTGCTTTGCAAAGAGCATTGGCCCAATGCCAGGCTACAGTTTCATGGGCACTAGTCATCCACTGGTACTTTGTCAAATTGTCTAATGTATTTAATGAGGCAACAGTGTTTGAACATCTTAGTCAGACATTGATCTGTGAGCCTCTGAAAAGTAAGACTCTTGCATGGGTAACAAAAAAAGAGTTGTTTTGTTTGGCACCCTCCATACTGTGCAGTTGTCAGGAAAGTATGGCAGGAGCTGAATCATAGGTCACAGGGCATGTTATGACCTGGTGGGAAGGGGTGAACTGGCTCTCCTCAATTCAACGACCTTGGTTGCTCACACAAAGGTTGAAGTTTCTTCCTCTTTATAAGAATATGCCTTTTTCAAATCAGAATATATTTTACTATTTAAGTTGTGATCAAGAAGGAGCCAATCAAGCAAAGTTTTCTCAGTCAAAGAAGAAGCAAATGTATTAACCTCTAAACCAAAGAAAGCGAATAAAATTGCAATGACAAGCATCTAGCCCTCATGCAGTTATTAGAGAACTCATACATACACACATCGGCACCAAAAATGATAGAAGTTCGAACCTAATTTAAATTTTAAAAAAAGTAAAACAATATATAGTTATGTGTCATTTGCTTGCCCTTGAGGCACAGATGTTAAACATTGCAGCCAACTTAGTTTAGCTAGTTTCTTGGATGTGGTCAGATGTAGATGATGTTGCAATTATTATGAGATTTCGATTCGCTGGTAGGTTTCTAGTGGTGTTGGCTTCTTGAACCAGGCAACATACTTATTCCAAAAAAGAGAAAATCTTCAGCATGTTTCTCTATTAAAGGCATTCTTGATACTACAATTGTTACTTGCAATCTGTCTCTAGGGATTGGCAGCCTGGCTTTGAAATATTTCATCTATTGTATATTTCAGAAGTTTTGGGTGGGTCTACCTGTGGAAGCCATTGTTTCAATACCCAGTATTTTGCATTTTTAACGTCGCTTCCATAGACAATTACTAGTTTTGATGAGGTTCTGGATTATAGGAAATGTCTCTCTTCACACTCCCCTGAGAGTGATTTGTTTGTTTCTCACCTTCACCTTGGAATGTGCCATTGCTTTTTAAGCAGTTTGCTCTACCTCAGTTCAAATTGCAAAAATCCCAGTCATTTGAAAGTTGAAAAGAAATCATATTTTCAAAAGTAAAAGGACATAGCCTCTTAACAAAGTGTTCAATTCCCAGATAACCTGGCATCCTCTGAATATCTGCTTGTGTAAGGCGATTCAGCATTACTGGATACCAATTGTATAAGCAGAGTGTATGGACAGGATTTTGTACACCTCCCGTAGTGTATTTTGCAGTGGTGAAGGCAGCCTGCCATTGGTGATCCCACTGCTATCACCAGGGTTTCCTATTGCTTGCTATCAGGGGGACCAGAAAATCCCACCAGGAGGAACTGCCTGAAAATTCCACCCAGTATGTCAAAGATTTCCCTCTCAACTTGCTTCATTGAGTGTTTTGTTTGCGGTATCATTCACAAAAACCCAGCTTGCAGGTGCAGCAGGTGGTCAGGAAGGCGAATGGGATGCTGGCCTTCATAGCGAGGGGGATTGAATATAAAAGTAGGGAGGTCTTGCTGCAGCTGTATAGGGTATTGGTGAGGCCGCAGCTGGAGTACTGTGTGCAGTTTTGGGTGCTGCACCTGCGCAAAGATATTTTGGCCTTGGAGGGAGTGCAGAGGAGGTTTACTAGGCTGATACCGGAGTTGAGGGGGTTGAGCTATGAGGAGAGGCTGAATAAACTGGGCTTGTACTCGTTAGAGTTTAGAAGAATGAGGGGAGATCTCATTGAGACGTATAAGATAATGAATGGGATGGATAGGATAGAGGTGGAGAGACTCTTCCCGCTCAAAAAAGACAGTAGGACTAGGGGGCACAGCCTCAAGATAAAAGGGGGGCGGTTTAGAACGGAGTTGAGGAGGAACTTCTTCACTCAAAGGGTGGTGAATCTCTGGAATTTTCTGCCCATTGAAGTGGTGGAGGATGCCTCGCTAAATATTTTTAAGACGCGGGTTGATGGGTTTTTGATAAGAGAGGGGATTAAGGGTTATGG
This sequence comes from Carcharhinus amblyrhynchos, assembly GCF_965287045.1. Classification (NCBI taxonomy): domain Eukaryota; kingdom Metazoa; phylum Chordata; class Chondrichthyes; order Carcharhiniformes; family Carcharhinidae; genus Carcharhinus; species Carcharhinus amblyrhynchos. Next base: position 51,504,328 of record NC_137326.1, read on the forward strand.
GGAGAGGGCGGGAAAGTGGAACTGAGCAGCGACAGATCAGCCATGATCTTATTGAATGGCGGGGCAGGCTCGAAGGGCTAGATGGCCTACTCCCGCTCCTATTTCTTATGTTCTTATGTTCAAAGAAATCAACTATGACTTACCCATTAGCACATTCAGTTGAGGGGTCGAGACCTCACAGACAACAGATACTCCTAGGTTGCACTGCGGACATTCTGCAGTCTGAAGTGCTGGCTTTCAGAATTAAAAGACATCAAAACAAAATCTTCTTGTTCCCTCAAGTGGATGTGATAGGTCCTGTCTATTAATTCAAAGAAAAACAAAAGAGTTCTTCCCGGTGTCCTGGCTAATATTTATCCCCCTGACCAATATCACTGAAACAAATTGCTATTTGTGTGGAGCTTGCCATGTGCAAATTGATTGTTGTGTTTCCCATGTTACAATTGTAGGCATGCTTCAAAAAGGAATTTGTTTGCTGTAAGGTTAGGGCAGACTCCGTGGTAAGCACTGCTGCCTCACAGCACCAGGGACCCAGGTTCAACTCCTGGCTTGGGATACTGTCTGTGTGGGTTTTCTCCGGGTTTTGCGATTTCCTCCCACAGTCTGAAAGACGTGTTGGTTAGGTGCATTGGCCATGCTAAGTTCTCCCCCAGTGTACACGAACAGGCGCCGGAGTGTGGTAAATAGGGGATTTTCACAGTAACTTCATTGCGGTGTTAATGTAAACCTTCTTGTAACACTAATAAATAACCTTAAAGATGTAGTTAGTGGGTCGCGCTGTGGGAAGTCGATTTATAACTGTGTCCTCCTGATGTTGAAAGTTCAGCCTGGCGCCTGCCTCTTTAAAGGAAGATCCCGCCCCTCTCTCCTGATGGACACTGGAATCCGGCACCTGATAGGACATTGGAATGAGTGACACATGTCGCTGCCAATAGGCTCGCAGGGTGGTGGGAGGGTGGGGTTTGGAGCGCGGTGACATTGTAACCCAGAGTGAGTGGAAAATGGCAACATTGAGACCGGGAGTAGCGGGAAACTGACTCCTGAAAGGTGTGAGTGAGGAGTTGGCGCCCAGCCTAGCGCTCTGTGGAACTGGGTGCAATGAACGCTGCCAGCGGTACTCAGGCACTGGGCTCAGGCCGTGTCCTGGCTCCTGATATATGCTGCGGCCTGGAGAGGCTGCCAGTGCCAGTCCTGAATGAAGTGGACAGTGACTGTCTGCCTCCCATACAGGTACATTCATTTACAGAACCCGAGGTCTGTCACATCTTATAGCGATTGCTTTAGTAGCTGCAGTGTCACCCTCTAACCAATTTAAACCCATATATATGCACAGAGGTTGTAATTTGTGTTGTGTCCAAAAACTTCTGTTTTGATCCCTATTATGACATAAATGTTCATTGAAGTTTTCAAACGTTACGTTCTACCTGAACCTTGAACTTGTAGCTAAAACCAGCCAGAAGCTATGGAAATCAAACTGGTCACAATCTCCATGGGACGAGTTCTCATTGCCAGGAGCTGGAAGCGGTGCAATAGAACCCTGAGAGCGCAGAAGGAGGCCTTCGGCCCATCGAATCTGCACCAACAACAATCCCACCCAGGCCCTATCCCTGGAACCCCGTGTATTCATCCTGCTAATCTCCCTGATACTAAGGGATAATTTAGCATGGCCAATCAACCTAACCCACACATTTTTGTAGTGTGGGAGGGAACTGTAGCACCCAGAGGAAACCCATGCAGACACAGGGAGAACATGCGCACACAGTCAACCAAGGCCAGAATTGAACCTGAAGTCCCTGGCATTGTAAGGGAACAGTGCTAACCATTGTGCTGCCATTAATCTGGATTACCAATTCAGTGACAAAACTACTACGTCACTGCATCCTCAAAAGTCACCATCAAGCTGAACAAAGCTCACAGGTACCACTATGGACAAATGGAAACATTCTATGACCTGCATTTTGATTTCGTGGCTTGGCAAGATAGTATAGAAGGTCTTTGAGTATTAGCTGTACTGACTGGAATACTGCTATATAGGTAAAGTACATGGTGCATACTAAGACAGGTGGACTTTTTGAGATTGCCCCTTGCACTGTATTGAATATCTGAAGGAATAAAGTCAGAATTGGTAAAATACATAGAATATACAGTATAGAAAAGGAACATACAACCCAACCAGTCTTTGCCATTGTTTATGTGCCACTTCAGCCTCTTGCCATCCTTCCTTAGTGGTATAGCATAGTGGTATCACTGGCCTAGTAATCTAGAGACACAGAGTAACGCTCTTTGGACCCAGGTTCAAATCCCACCATGGCATATGGTGGGATTTAAATTTAATAAAAATCTGGAAGTAAAAGACTAATGATGACCGTGCAACGATTGTTGATTGTTGCAAAAACCCATCACTAATGTCCTTTGAGGAAAGAATTTTGGCATCCTTACCTGACCTGGCCTACAATTTTTTTTTGATTCATTCATGGGATGTGGGTATTGCTGGCTGGGCCAGCGTTCATTGCACGTCCCTAATTGCCCTTGAATTGAGTGGTTTGCAAGGCCATTTTAGATGGCAGTCAAGAATCAACCATATTACTATGCTCTGGAGTCACATGATTCCAGACTGGCTGACTCTTAACTAATTGCGGAAATGGCCTTGTAAGTTCAAGGGCAATTAAGGATTGGCAACAAATGTTGCATTGAAACATAGAGAATAGAAACAGGAGTAGGCCATTTGGACCTTTGAGCCTGCTCCACCATTCATTTTGATCATGGTGGATCATCAAAATCAATATCCTGAACCTGCTTCCCTGCCGCCCCCCACCCCCCCATATCCCTTGATCCCTTAGCTATATCTAATTTCTTTTTGAAATCACACAATGTTTTGGCCTCAATTCCATTTCTGTGTTAGTGAATTCCACAGATTCACCACTCTCTGGGTGAAAAAATTTCTCCTTACCTCAGTCCTAAAACGTTTACCCCTTACCCTCAAACTATGACCCTTAGTTCTGGACTCCTGCACCATCGGGAACATTCTTTCTGAATCTACCCTCTCTAATCCTGTTGGAATTTTATAAGTTTCTATGAGATAGTCTCTCACTCTTCTAAACTTCAATGAATACAACCCTAACCCACTCAGATAAAAACAAAATACTGCGAATGTCGGGAGCTGAAACAAAAACAGAAAATGCTGGAAAATCTCAGCAAATCTGACAGCATCTTTGGAGAGGGAATAGAGCCAACATTTTGAGTCTGGATGACCCTTCATCACGTTGACAAAGGGTCACCCAGACTCAAAACATTGGCTGTATTCCCTTTCCACGGATGCAGTCTGACCTGCTGAGATTTTCCAGCGTTTTTGTTTTTGTTTATAACTGACTCAATCTCTCTTCATCTGACAGACCTGCCATCCCTCTAGAGCAAGCACATCATTCCTGAGATAAAGACATCAAATCTGCACACACTACTCCATGTATGGTTTCACCAACACCCTGTACAATAGTAGTAAAACATCCCTATTCTACACTCAAATCCTCTTGCAATGAAGGCCAACATACCCTTTGCCTTCTTTACTGCCTGCTGTACCTGTGTGCTTATTTTCAGTGACTCATGTACGTGGACAGTAAGGTCTTGCGGTGTATCCGCTCTCAATTTATATCCATTCAAATAATAATCTGCCTTCCTATTTTTGCTACTGAAGTGGATAACTTTGTGAATAAGAATTTTGAAAAATGACCACCAATGAGTCTACCTTAAGGAAGGGCCACTTCCTTAAGTATTCTGGGATGAAAATTATCTGGCCGTGGAGATTTATCCACCTTCAATCCCACCAATTTCCCCAAAACTATTTCTCTGCTAATACTGATTTCCTTCAGTTCCTCACTAAGACTTGTTTCTCGCAGAACATCTGGTAAATGAATTTTAAAAATCTGCATAGCCCTCTACTCCCTTCTCCCTCATGTGATTATATAGGCTCCCCTTAAATGCATCTATACTATTAGCCTCAACTACATTCTATGGCAATGCGATCCACATCTTCACCATTCTGCATGGGTAATGACTGTTATTCTGAATGCCCTGTCTTATTATCTTGATAGTTATAGCGATAGCTTCCAGTTTTGCTCTAACCCATAGGTGGAAACACAAACTTTCGGTCTACTTTAAATAAACTTCTCACAATTTTAAAAACTTGTCCATTTAGATCTTTATTTTCCAAATAAGATGAGATCTATAAGTGTAATACCATCTCTTTGATCTGTATTGAAATTAATTTGCCAATTCTGTGGTTTTTCTGCAAGTTTGTTAATGGTATAAGAACATAAGAACATAAGAACATAAGAAATAGGAGCAGGAGTAGGCCATCTGGCCCTTCGAGCCTGCCCCGCCATTCAATAAGATCATGGCTGATCTATCGTGGCTCAGTTCCACTTTCCCGCCCTCTCCCCATAACCCTTAATCCCCTCTCTTATCAAAAACCCATCAACCCGCTTCTTAAAAATATTTAGCGAGGCAGCCTCCACCACTTCAACGGGCAGAGAATTCCAGAGATTCACCACCCTTTGAGTGAAGAAGTTCCTCCTCAACTCCGTTCTGAACCGCCCCCCCTTTATCTTGAGGCTGTGCCCCCTAGTCCTACTGTCTTTTTTGAGCGGGAAGAGTCTTTCCACCTCTATCCTATCCATCCCATTCATCATCTTATACGTCTCAATGAGATCTCCCCTCATTCTTCTAAACTCTAACGAGTACAAGCCTAGTTTATTCAGCCTCTCCTCATAGCTCAACCCCCTCAACTCCGGTATCAGCCTAGTAAACCTCCTCTGCACTCCCTCCAAGGCCAAAATATCCTTGCGCAGGTGCGGCGCCCAAAACTGCACACAGTACTCCAGCTGCGGCCTCACCAATGCCCTATACAGCTGCAGCAAGACCTCCCTACTTTTATATTCAATCCCCCTCGCTATGAAGGTTGAAGGTCCACCCCCTTAGGTGACAGCTTATAATTCTGGATATATTAGAGTTGGTCACAAAAGCTTATATTACTCAAAAGAGCCATGTGTGTTCCCATCCAGGGAAACTGGTTAAAGCTAGTAGTTGGTCTGACTGCAGATCAAACTTAAGCCTTGCAATGAGTAGAGCTGGAGTAAGCTTGATTCAAGAGCAAATGATAGTGAGAGATTTAAGCTAATGAAAGGTATTGGCTGAGAATTATACACCACAGAAGGAGGTCATTTGGCCCATCATGCCTCTGTTGGCTTGTTGAAAGAGCTATTCAATTAGTTTCACTCCTTTTGCTCTCGTTCCAAGGCCTTGCATTTCTTTTCCACTCCAATTCCCTTTTGAAAATTCCTGATGACGCTGCTTCCAATACTCTTTTAAGGAGTGCTGTCCAGATCATCATGACTGGCTGTGTAAAAAAAGATCTCTTTTGCTGTTATCTCTCTCCAACCAACCTATTAATTTCTCCCTATCTTTACCAAGATATCTCAGAATTTTGAATATCTCCTCTTAACTCCCTTGATCGGAGGAGAACAACTGCTGCTTCTCTGAAGCCTCCAGATAATTGAAGTTCCTCATATGTGGGTACCATTCGAGTAAATCAACTCCAAAACCTTTTCAAGGCCTAGGCATCCTTGTTTATTGCTGCACTCAGTCGTAGCAAAGGTATGTGAAAAAAAGACAGGGAAATAGGCTCATTAGGGCAACGTTGATACTGTATATGAAAACAATATTCTCAGGGATTAGGGAAAGAAGGATAACAACCGAATAACAAAGTTCCTAAGAAACAAGCAAAATGGATTTAGTAGAAAGATTCTACCTGGAAAGATCTTATTTGATGTTTGAGGTGAAGTAGATCTTCCTACAATCTAATGTGTCTGATCTTTCACTAAGCTTCTGGCAAAGTTGCACATGAAAGAAATCAGAACCAATTCAAAAGCCATAGGAATTCAGAGAGAAACTAGGTAAGAACTAGGATAAAATGGGGAAGCAGTGACTGTTGGTGAGAAGTGTAAAATCCAACAGGAGGGGTAGTGGTTTATTTAGCATTATTGTCAGGACTTCAGTATGTAAATATCCTATTCTTGTAAGTCTGCATTCAATTTCTATTGAACAGGATGCATGAAGGTTAGTCGCTTTTACCAATTTAAAAATAACTATATGATTTGATTAAAAATCTAATTGTTTAAGTCGACTTAGTGAAATTCCTTAATCTACTTTGACACTGTCTTGATTTATTGAAGTGGAATATGATACATAACTCAACACAACTAAAACAGTTATTTTAGCTCAGAAGGAGGCCTTTTGGCCTATCAAGTCTGCACGGACCACAATCCCACCCAGTCCCTATCCCCATATATTTACCTCTCACCTACGCATCTCAGGACTCTTAAGGGGCGATTTTTAACATGGCCAATCAGCTTAACCTGCACATCTTTGGACTGTGGGAGGAAACTGAGCACCCGGAGGAAACCCTCGCAGACATGAGGAAAATGTGCAAACTCCACACAGACCATGACGCAAGCCGTGAATCAAACCCAGGTCCCTGGAGCCATGAAGCAGCAATGCTAACCACTGTGCTACCATGCTGCCATGGTTTAACCAAATAAGCTAACTTGTATTTATGAATAGGCGAGGAGCAGAGAAGAGAGACATTGGTGGCATTTTTATAATTTTTTTTAATAGGTTCATTGTTAGAAACCTGTTGTTTGTAAATTTACTTTTAATGACCTGGATATCAAAAACAAATCTGATGTTGCTGATGACATTAAAGTTAAGAAAAAGAGGATCTGGCTGAGGGATGGAGGATACGTTTTATTGGCTGGGAATTGTCCATCAGTGACCATATTTAAGACTGGGATAGACAGATTTTTGATCTCAGGGAATTGAGGGAGATGGAGAGTAGGTGGGAAAGTGGAGTTGAAGCCCTCATAAGAACAGGATATGGCTCTCGACTCATGGATCAACAGTTCTGACACGCTGCAGCGAAAAGCCGCACCAGCCTCCTCAGAAGATAAACACAGAACACAGCAGAGTACCCTTCATCATCCAGTACTTCCCCGGAGCGGAGAAGCTGTAACATTTTCTCCGCAGCCTTGAACATGTCATTGATGACGACTAACATCTCGCCAAGGTCAAACAGCCACACAACCTCAAACAGACCATTGTCTGCAGCAAACTACCCAGCCTTCAGGAGAACGGTGACCACGATACCACACAACCCTGCCACAGCAACCTCGGCAAAACATGCCGGATCATTAACACGGATGCCATCATCTCATGTGAGAACGCCATCCACCAGGTACACGGTACATACACCTGCAACTCGGCCAACGTTGTCTATCTGATATGCTGCAAGAAAGGATGTCCCAAGGCATGGTACATTGGGGAGACCATGCAGACTCTATGACAATGGATGAATGAACACTGTTCGACAATCACCAGGCAAGAGTGTTCTTTTCCTTTTGGGGAACGCTTCAGCAGTCACGGGCATTTGGCCTCTGATCTTCGGGTAAGCATTCTCCAAAGTGACCTTCACGACACACGACAACGCAGAGTCACTGAGCAGAGACCGATAGCCAAGTTCCGCACACATGAGGGCAGCCTCAACTGGGATCTTGGGTTCATGTCACATTATCTATAACCCCCATGACTTGCCTGGGCTTGCAAAATCTGACCAATTGTCCTGTCTGGAGACAATACACATCTCTTTAACCAGTGCTTAATCCTCTCTCCACTCACATTGTCTGCACCTGTAAGGGCTTGATTACCTGTAAAGACTCGCATTCCAACCATTATTTTGTAAATTGAGTTTGTCTTTATATGCCCTGCTTGTGAACAGACCCTGCACTCACCTGATGAAGGGCATCGCTCTGAAAGCTAGTAGCTTGTGTTACCAAATAAAGCTGCTGGACTTTAACCTGGTGTTGTGAGACTTCTTACAGTGTAGTATATATCATGGTAAACCTTGTGGCTCTGATTTGTAAGGGACACTGTGACCAAAGGTGGGTTGTGCAATGCTAGTGTAATGCAGATTTCAGCCACAGGGTGATGCCAAATAGCATTCATTGTAGTTTCAATACCAAACTAATGATAATATTGATTGACCAGAACTTTTGATTTCCTGACTATTTAAGACGTATCTTGTACAAAAACATCTCAAACAGCGGGGGATACTCAGTTCAGGTGATCCTCTGCGACATCCCATAGATCATCCTTGCCCTTGATGACAATCGGCAAGTGTCCAAGAAGGAAACATTCAGCTCTGTTCAGCTAACACTGGGTATTTAGGAACACAGATTAGCAGAGAGGACACTAGAGGTTGAGAGAAGGCAGAAGACTGTGGTAGTTTTTACCTGCAAGATCCTTTTAAAAAATTGCATGTTGAGCTTAATTTGCAACAAGGAGTAAAGAACTTTTGAAAAGACAAAATTTTATTGACCAAAACTTTATATTGTATAGAATGCATCTGGATTGTGATGGGAACGCAATTCCTTGTGACCATGCACTAATTTATGTCAACAGCCTTAGCATTTATAGGCTCATTGTAGCAGGAAGATTGTGTATAACAAAAGCAGAACAGCAGCAGATGGTGCTGTACACCAAGAAAATTGCCTTCAAGAACAGAAAACATTCACATTTCTAAAGAACCTTATCACATCTCACAGGACATCCCACAGGGATTCAGTGTGATAAATTAATTTAAAGTACAGACACTGTTATGTAAACAAGCGTGACATTCATTTGGCTCATAGCGCAGACAGCAGTGAGATAAATGACTAGTTAGTCCGTTTTTGGTTATGTTGGTTGAGGGAGGAATGTTGGAGCAGGGCGTTCTTCTGAACTGCTGTGTCAAAATGGGACCTATTACACTAGCAGAATAAACAGATGGGCTACTGGTTCAACAGGAAGGGCGGCGTCTCTGACACAGGGCTTCCAACCCTCCCGTTTTAGACAGGACTGTCCTGGAATGGGCGATTGACTCCCCCAAGCACTATGGACTCTGACAACGCAGAAGATGTGGTCCAAAAACAAATTATTGAGGGTGTTGGAAATCTGAAATAAAAACAAAGGAATGCTGTAAATTTTTAGCAGGGCAGGCAGTGTTTGTGGAGAGTGGAAAAGAGTTAACATAGTCACTGACTTTTTATTTGACTTGAAGAAAGATAGAAATTTAAGAGCTTTTAAGTCAGAAGAGGGAAGAGGGCAGGAAGAACAAATGGTAAGGTCTTTATAGGATGGCAGGAAAGAGAGAGGAAATGACAACGAGGTTTCGTGATGCAGCAGCCATGGAATGGATATAGCAATGAAACAAAGATAGGGTATGAATTGCTGTACAGCAGCCACCTGAATGCAATCTTAAGGCATAAAGAAACAAGCCAACAAACAAAACTTAAAAAAGAGCCCGCAGAGAATAAGATGGAGGCAGAGGCTGGCAGAGGTTATAATCTAAAATGGTTGAACTCAGTATTGAATCCAGAAGGCTATAGAGTGCCAAGATGAAAGATGAGGTACTGTTCCTCAATCTTGCATTGGCCTTCATTGGAACACTGTAGGAAGCCATGAACAGAAAGACCAGAGAAGGAACAAGAAATGTGGGCTGCTTGAGGAGAATTAAAATGACCAGCTGCTGTAAGCTTGGGGTCATGCTTGCAGGAATGGAGGTGTTCCACCGAGTGGTCACCCGGTTTAGGTTTGGTCTTTTCGATGTAGAGGAGGAAATGGTACTTGTATGATCAGTGCATACACAGGATTCTTCCTCCCTGTTGTGCCTAGTAAGCAAATCATGTTGTCTGGGACCTGCTGATACCTGTCCTGTTCTGAATGGGTTGCTACATTGCTGTTCGTGAGAAGGTGGCACTGGGTCCAACAGAAAACGTCAGGAGAGAGTAATTAGGAGGAAAGAGAAATAAATTGGAGACAGAAACACAAAAACCTCCAATTCGCTCCTCAACTTCCAATCATTGGCTTCCTTCTTCCAGTCCTGTCTGCTACTCCAATCACAGATTCAATCTCTGGAGGAGCAGCACAATAGGGAGGGAAAGAAGCCGTGATTGGAGGAGCTGTAGCAACTAGCATGGGAAGACACAGAGGATGGGATTTACTGGCTGCACTTGTCCCAAGGCTGGAAAATCCCATCTGAGGTCAACAGACCTTTGCACAATCTGTGTTCCCCCCACTATGATTCCCGTGGTGGGTGGGATGGGAAAATTCCAAGCAGAATCTGTGATTGGCGTAGCATCTCTTCACAGATTCTGTCACTTGTGTGCTCATTGCTCCTCCAATTGCCGCTCTGCATTATCTCTCAGCTCCAACCTATGCTTGGAATTTCAGTTGATCAACTTCATTTGGACTGTGGAGCCAGTGGATGTTGGAGATGTCGTTAGAATGACGGAATTCGAAAACCTAAATATCTGAAATCTGCCAAACGGTGGAAATTTCTCATTCTTGCGAGAGATGCATACGTAAGCCAAGGAAAACTCCAGTGGTGGAGAGCTTTGGGAATTAAGGTCCAAAGTCACCCATTCTTCCAAACGTATTACACTCACCACAAGTCTTTAAATTATCCGTGGTTTCTCCCTTTTATTCAAGAGAATTGACCATTGTGGGAGTGGGAGTAAGTGGGCTGTGGACAGGGTGGTGGCATCAAGGTAAAACAAAATGGCAGTGAGATGGGGATTGGCATAATGGTTGCATGTTACTGATGGCTTGTTCTTTTTGGGTACATTATGCTAGCAATGGCACTTTGTATTTTTATTTGTGCTGCCCTTGTTGTTATGACATGAAAACTGATCTCATTAATTTCAATCCACTCAAACTGAAGAATGGGTGACATATTTATCTGTCTCACTTTCTTTCCTGTCTGCCTTTATCTTCCAGTTTTGCTGTACCTGGTTTATCTTCTGAGTTTGCCCAGAGGAATGAAATGACCATCTCCTACCTACACGGTTCTAGGTCCTACTTGCATTCAGTTTGGCCTGTTTCCTTGTGAGCTTGAGTCCATCAGCACCAAGCTATCAATTATTTGGCAGTTAATTCGCAATCTGATTCAGATGTCCTAAGTGTGCCTGCTGTGATGGATGGAAGTACTGCACTGGGAGAATAGGAGGCAATCTCCCAAGGATCATTATCAAGACACTTTGCTGGGGCTGAGTTTTAACACACTTCATTCCACTCAAATTTATTCTGATCCAGCTGTATCATGCAGCAGTGTATTTGCCGTTCTTTGTCAGAATGAAATTACTTCTTTTTGTTGGAAAGAAATTGGAAAGGAAGAAAAAGACCATGCTGGCCTTTGCGCTCCTCCTACCTCATTTTTGTAACCTCCAATTCTTTATCGACTTCCTCTTCTCAACAAGACAGTAGCTGAGTGTTATCCAATTGATATTGGACCTTGATCTTATCATTCTGCTCATGCCTTTGTGTTTTGTGTTATTTGAAAGATAACAAGCTTGCTTGAATTTTTCCAAGAGCTCACCCTCTTTACCCAGAGGGTGGTGAGGGATTGGAATGCCCTGCCTGCTGCAGTTGTAAATGCGCCTAGTTTGGGGGCGTTTAAGAGGTCTGTGGACAGGTTTATGGACGAAAAGGGATTGGTTTAGGTTAGTGGGTCATTGTTATTGTTTTTTTTTAACTGGTCGGCGCAACATCGTGGGCCGAAGGGCCTGTTCTGCGCTGTAATGTTCTATGTTCTATGTTCACATATTTCTGCAGATGCCATTTGTATTTTCCTGTCTTCTCCCAGAGTCTTCCTCCCCTCACTCCTGGAAGATTTACTTTTCTATGGTGTGTCTCAGGAGTGTGAACTCAGGATGGTCCACAGTAGGTTTCAGCCAATTGAGATCTTTTGAAGCATGTTTATTGTTGTAATGTAGGAAATGCAGATGCCAATTTGTGCTCAGCAATCTCCTACAAATAACAGTGAATGATCAGATAATCTGTTTTACTAATGTTGGCTAAAGGATTATTATTATTTGGCAGATCACTGAGTGTTCACCCTTGCTTTTATTCAAACAGAATCATAGGATATTTTATTTCCTTCCAAGAGGGCAGAGAAGGCCTCAATTTCATGGTTCATTCGAAAAACAGCACTTCTGACAGTGAGGCACACCCTTAGTTTGCACTGGAGTGTCAGCCTGGATTTACGTGCCAAAGCTTCCAGAGTGGTACATGAACCCTCAATCTCCTGAGTGAGATCTGACTTCGTGACTAGCTGAACCACAGCTGACATCTGAATCAGATAAATGGGTAAAGAGGTGAAGGAGATTAACAATATACTATGGGTACAGTAAGGGGAGGAGAGAAAGAGGCTGACAGACTGTCATCGGGTGATGTCGAGTGTGAGAGTAGAGATAACCGCACAGGAATTCCTGTAGGACTGTGGCTAAGTTCTGCTGCATGAATTGTGGTCTGAGAGGCTGATAGAAGCAGATTCAATCGTTAACTCGTGTATATTTGGCAAGGCACTACTTGCAGAGGAATGGGACCAATTGGATGGGTCTCTCTTTCAAAGAGCCAGCACAGGGATGATGAACTGAATGGCTGTCTCCTGTGCTGTAAGATTCGATAAGGTTTGAAGAACTTTACACTCTTATCCTGACCATCACGTTGTTGCTGGTGGACTTGTGAGACTTTGGTGCTTATTGGCTGGCCCTTCAGGCAGCTTGTGTGGTGGTGATGACATCTGAAGCTACAAACCACACTTGCACTGGTGACAACTTTTGAGTTTCGCGTACAGTATCTAAACTGTCAGTCAACCACTTGCAGCATCCTGTTGGAGCAAGGCAGCAACATTGGTGACATATGCAATGTGACTGCAGGGCCAGGGAAGCTAGCTGCCTGAGGACAAAATATCAGAGACTTTAATCCCTAAACTAAGCTAAAACGACACAACAAAACAACACGACCAGAGGTGTTAAATATCAATAATATACACTAATAATGACAGAAACATGGAAGACTGAAAATTAGATGAGGGAATTGTGGGGATTCAATTGTAAGCAAGAGGAGTGAATAAACCAGTTCTGCTTCAGTCCATTACACTGAATTGCACTTCTCTTCCAAGAAATGCAACAATAGAAATTAAAATGTATTTGCATTCCAGGTCAGCATCAATATGAAGAGTCTTAGCACTTTTGCTCTTCCTGGCTGACTATCAGGTGACACCGACTGATTAGCACTGCTGCCTCTCAGCGCCAAGGACTTGGGTTCGATTTTTGGCTTGGGTCGCTGTCCGTACAATGTCTACACGTTCTCTCTGTGTCTATGTAAGTTTCCTCCAGGTGCTCCAGTTTCCCCCCCACAGTCTCACAGACATGATGGTTAAGCCATACTAAATTCTCCCTCTGTGTACCTGAACAGGTACTGGAGTGTGGCAACTAGGGAATTTTCACAGTAACTTCATTGCAGTGTTAATATAAGCCTACTTGTGACACTAATAATAAATTTTAAAAAATCACAGAGCGCCTCAAAGCAAGTGATAAGTTCAGACATGCAAGAAAGAAAGAGACTCATATTGATAGTGTTTTTCACAAACATCCCAAAGTGCTCTATAATAAATGAAGTACTTTTTAAGTCATAGAGTCGTAGACGTTTACAGCATGGAAACAGGCCCTTTGGCCCAACTTGTCTATGCCGCTGTTTTTTTAAACCCCTAAGCTAATCCCAATTGTCTGTATTTGGCCCATATCTCTCTATACCCATCTTAGCCATGTAATTATCTAAATGCGTTTTAAAATACTAAATTGTACCCACCTCTACTACTACCTCTGGCAGCTTGTTCCAGACACTCACCACCCTCTGTGTGAAAAAATTGCTCCTCTGGACCCTTTTGTATCTCTCCCCTCTCACCTTAAACCTATGTCCTCTAGTTTTAGACTTCCCTATCTTTGGGAAAAGAGGTTGACCATCTAGCTGATCTGCGCTCCTCATTATTTTATAGACCTCTATAAGATCACCCCTCAACCTCCTACGCTCCAGTCTATACAGCCTCTCCTTATAACTCAAACCATCAACTCCCGGTAGCATCCTAGTAAATCTTTTCTGCACACTTTCTAGTTTAATAATATTGTACTGGAGCTGGGCTAAACTCTCTGTGACTCAGGGTTCCAGACCCCTCACAGGAAGCATGAACTATTTGGGAAGTTTTTGAAAGGTGAGTTCAAGAAGTCTTGTCCATAGCCTCCATGCCTTTTTGATGCCCCCTCAATGGCGTCTATTTCCCCTCTATGCCCATTCGTCTAGTACTCACTATGTATTGGACCAATGAACCACAAAAAATTGGCAAGTGTTGAAATGCTGAGAAAAGGATCTCCCATTCAGAAATCTTCTTTGAAATAAATTGCTGCTCCTGAAGGTCTTCGAAAGTGTCAACCTGATATGGCAATTATAATAATAGTAAAAGAAGCTTAACCCACTTCACACTTCTCAGTCTTGTCCAAATAAACATAGAGATATGGAGATAGAGATTACAGAAAAAAATAACTTTTTCGAACCAAAAAAAGGCGAACAATGAAGTAAACACCCCATTTAGTTGTCAAAACAGAACCCCTTTTCAAGCTTATGCATTTGTGAGTCTTGGAGCTCAGCCAAGCATTGGGAATGAGTACAGGGGAGATTTCCCAGATGGCTTTCTAACCAGCTCACCTTGGCACAGCTCCACCACTGTAACCCCCTGTGATCGGCTGCCAAGGTTGGTAGGACCGACCTGCCCCTGCCCTCAACCCCCAACTCCCACCCCCCACCCCACATCCTCTGCCCCACCCCGAGTGAAGACTGATCATAATGGGGCCCTTTAAACCAACTGGAGCTACCCCTCCTGGTTGTGAAAATACAACCTATTTTGCTCAGTGTAAACCGCTAACTTAGTGAATCAATAATGACCATTGACCGCATTAATGAGGAATTGGCCATGAGTTTGGCAGCAATTTTGTTTGACATACTCAATGCTCTGTAAAGAATGGAATAAGAATGGTCATACTTATTGAACTTTTGCATGAGCTTTCGAACTCTCAGCCACAGAACTGCACCCTAAGATTTCTTGAGCTGTCACCATTTCAATCCTCTGCTCTAGGCGACCCGTGATGGCAGAAACTGCCAGAGGGCTGTCCCATTAAACCCTCCGTATCAAGTCTATCAACAGTCAGAATTCAGCAGCTATCCATCCATTACCATAAGGCGATGGTGTTTAGGGGAGATAGGGGTAGCCCACTCCTTAACGATAATGGGATGACTACCTTTTGATGGGAACGGGGGAATGATGGGTTGGGATTGGCCCCACAACTCTCACAAAAACTTTGATTAGGCTTTGTTTAAAAATTAATGTCCATGAGGGAGAAACTCCTAGCACTGGGCAAGAAGATCCTCATAGGAAGAGAGGGCAAATCAGCAACGTAGTTTGCAGAAACATAGGCTGACAATTCTGTGTTTAAAAATGTGAGTTTTCTTTCTGTTTATTCATAGAATTAGAGAATCATACATTGCAGAAGGAGGCCATTCAGCTCACCGACTAAATCCCACCCAGGCCCCATAACCCCATGCATTTACCTGAGCTAGTCCCTGACACTCGGGTCAATTTAGCATGGCCAGTCCACCTAACCTGCACATCTTTGGAGTGTGGGAGGAAACTGGAGCAACTGGACGTGGAACACGGAGAGAACATGCAGACTCTGCACAGACAGTGACCTCAGCTAGAAAGTGTGTTGCTAGCTAGCCCAGAGTTACTCCAATTCTCTTCCCACTCCTATTGGTGCACTAAGATTTCCATCTCTTTCCAGACCTAGTGATTTCCAGAACAGGCCACTAGTCTGTCACCAGTGGTTTATAGTTTGAAGAGCGCATCAAGTGTGGCTGACCAGGACTGGGATTCTCCCCAAAAAATTCAAAGCCCACAATTCGCGTGAAAATGGGGGCAGCGCCTTTGATTCTTTGAGTGTGATTTTCAGGTTGTATCTCCCACAGTCTGGCCAGCCCCATACTCCTACATTGCTGCCCCTCTGACACCACCCCCCCTCCACAACCTGATCACTGGCCAGCCCCACAACCCCCGCATCGCGGCCCGTATGACCCCACCATAGCCTGATCGCTAGCCAGTCCCACAATAACCGCATTGCTGCCCTTCTAACCCCGCCCCCCCTCCCCACACAGCCTGATCGCTGGCCAGTTGCACAAACACTGCGTTGCTGCCAGTCTAACTCCTCCCTCAGCCTGATTGCTGGCTACCCGAAGTGCATTCATAATGCTATTTGAGGGATTTGCAATTTGGCAGTCAATGTGTTTGGTCATGTTACAAACGCACCTTCCCTGGGCATCAAATCCTGGAGTGGGACTCGAACCCAGAGCTTCTGGCCCAAAGGCAGGGACGCCACCCACTGTGCCACAAGATCACCCCACAGTCACTGTTCATTTTGAATTGTCCTGTGAAGATGTTTTAATGGATAATTAATCGGCACGTTACTTCAGAAGGTGCGGGACTGGAGTGGTGTGAATGGTGGTAGAAAACAGGACAGCTAATTTGTACACAGCAAACTTCCACAAACAGCAATGTGACAGTGATCAGATCATCTGTTTTAATGATGTTAGTTCAGGGTCAGGACATTTCATTACCACTGTGCCAAAATCTAGGAACTGCCTATCTCACAGCCCTGTGGGAATACCATAAGGACCACAGCACAGGTACACTGGCCACTTGAGCAGTGTATTCTTGCTTGTGTATGAATGAACATGCTGCACTTGCATCCTCCAAATTAATCAATTTAACCATGATAGTTTTGTGCCACCATTCGGATTCTTGACGATTATTAAATAGAAATCAATTGGACAAGACTAGGATGCAGACTGTTTAACATTTTACCAGGCTTTCGTGAGAAATCCAGTTCCCATCTGAGTGTCTGAAATGGGGATTCATCACTTTGCTATCACCTGATAGACACAAAACTATTGTGGTTGTTCTGAATCGACTTTTGCTACCTTCAGTTATATTTAACTGCACATGAGCAGAATCCAATACTTCAGAAAAAATTGTTAGAATTAGCATTATGGTTGGCCTACTGTTAGTCTAAATGGATTCAGTGGTAACATTCAAAATAGAATTAAATGCCTACTTGCAACAGAAACATTTTGCAGGACCATTGGGAAAATGTGGCCGGGGGAGACAGGGGTGGGGGGGGTGGTGGGGGAAGCTGGATATAGGACTAATTGGACAGCTTTTCCCATTTCTGACTGATGCCTCTTGCTTCCCACAAAGAATGATTGGCTCCTGGAATGAACTCTCAGTCAGAATAATGGAGGTAAAATTCACAGAATCATTCAAAACAGTCAGGATGAAGATTTTAGCATCTTCCTAGGCGAACTAGGATGGACTGAACAACCTTTCTGAGCTGTAGTTGTTTAATGTGATCCTATCAGATGTCTGGACCGATTGGAGGAGAATATGTGTGAGTTTACAATTGAAGAGTTAGCAACCTATGGGATAGTAGCCACCTCCTGTGATAGCAGGTTGCCAAAAGGTCATTTTACCTCTGAGACTAGAGATGGAACAGAGACTGTTGAGATAAAATAAAATGCATCCATTAGCGGTAAATGTAATAAGCAAAATAAGTGCTAACACCACCAGGCAGCATAAAAAATATGAGGTAACTGAATGCCAAAAGAATGAAACACTTGCATTTACATATCACTTTCCACAGCTTTAAGCTGTCCCAGTGCTTTACTACCAATGAAATGTAGCTTCTTGTGTAATGTAGGAAAAGTGACAACACATTTGTTCACAGCAAAGTCCCACAAACAACAATATGATCAATGCCCAGAAAATCTGTTCTAATAATGTGGCAGTTTGCTAGGTATCAATAGGATTGATAGTGTGGCAAATGGAAACATATTGGTGTAAATGAAGGGACTCTTTGAAGTTGGGTTTAACCCACATTGTGGCAGCACTGAATGCTGCATCATGAATGCACCCTATTAGTTATACCTGACCTGCTGTGCTGACCTGGAGTCAAAAGTGGAGTCTCCACTCTACAGCGCGAATCTTATTTTCACTGGACCGAAGATTATCTCATTGAATGCCTACAGTACAGAAGGAGGCCATTCGGCTCATCAAATCTGCAGCGACCACATCCCACCCACACCCTATTCCTGTAACCCTGCACATTTATCCTGCTAATCCCCTGACACTAGGGTCAATTGGCCAATCAACCTACCCATACATCTTGGGGTTGTGGGAGGAAACCAGAGCACCCAGAGGAAACCCACACAAGCACAGGAAGAAAGGGCAAACATGACAGCTCAGTGACTATCACTGTTTGCTTTGCAGATACATGGATTTGGGCCGGTGTCTGTGGGAGTTTGCACATTCTCCCCTTGATTGTGTGGGTTTTCTCCGGGTGCTCCGGTTTCCTCCCACATCCCAAAAACATGCTCTTAGGCTGATTGGTGTAACAAATTGTCCCTAAATTAGTCTTCCCTCAATCTTCCCCAGTAGGTGTATACAAAGGTCATGGGTAGAGGAGGGCACTCATAATTTTAAAATGGCGGCGCAGGCTCATTGGGCCAAAGGGCCTGTTTCCCGTGCTGTGTTGTTCTTTGTTCTTTGTCCACATGGACAGTGATCCGAGGCCGGAATCGAACCTGAGTCCCTGGCGCTGTGAAGCAGCAGTGCGAACCACTGTGCCACATACTGCCCAATACAAAAACAAACTGTTGCCAGTCTATCAGCAAACCAGCAGGTTGATGACGCAATGTTAAAATGGTCTTTTCTCAGTGCTTGTAATCCCGGCTGTTTCTTGGGATCCTATTTCTATCTCTCAAAATCTTCAGATCTCACATCAGGATTGGGATCTATTATCAAGTGAGCGGCTGTCCCATCTGATCTGATGGAATTGAATGCAAGGTGCAAGAGCAAATCTTTCCCGTTTTTCCCCCGAGTTGTGAATTGATTGAAGATGGGTCATAGGGGGAGGAACGCTGGCCACTGCTTTTTGTCAAGTCCTGAATTAACTGAAAGATGCACATTTCACAAATCCAGTCACTTTGTCTCACATTGGCAACTCCACCCATAATGACTGGGTATGGAAAATGCCACTCAAATAAAATTGACGGCGAAGCAAAGGACATGGCTATTAAAACAAAGTATAAATATGTATACATCGCTATTGGTACAATTCATAAAATAATAATCTAAACCATCCCTTCATTACACTGTCACTGTGTCATTCTCTCTTCCACCTTCTTCCTTTGGGAAAAGATAGAAAAGTTTGTGGTCATGTACCAACCGACTCAAGAACAGCGTCTTCCCTGCAGACTTTTGAATGGACTAGAGAAAGTTGATCTTTCTCTGCACCCCAGCTATGACTGTAACACTACATTCTGCACACTCTCGTTTCATTCTCCATGAACGGTATGCTTTGTCTGTATAGCACGCAAGAAACAATACTTTTCACTGTATGTTAATACATGTGACAATAATAAATCAAATCAAATTGTTACAATTAATTTTACTTTGTGTAGCAGATAAAATAATGTTTGGTTTCCTATAGCTATCATAATCTTTCAAAATCCAGAATTGATTTGAATTTTGGAATTTTATTAAATGTAGTCACAGTTCCTGGTACATGGATTTCCAAATCTTATTTCCTTTTGCATTATTTATACTTGTGGTGATGAATACAGGTCACCTTGACTCATGTTTCCTACAATGAATGCTTAGTTTTTAAAAAATTTTATCCTCCCCAGTGCACTGGACATATTCTGACTTTTTTAATAGCAATCTCTACAATGCACAACCTCCTTTCACAAAGTGTAAATGTGCACACGGAAACTTGGATTATATCCAGTTCATAATTTTCTCCTTTCCCCAGTTTCTCCCTTTTCCAAGTAAAGGGGGACTGTCTCCCGGGGTTGATATGCTGGCCTGCTTTCACACTTCATTTAATGGATATAGCAATTCATATGGAGCCTAGGGACGAACCATGACAGGCCAAGGGCATTTATCTGAAAGCCATATTTACATAAGTTAATTAAGGCCAAGATTATTAAGTTCTTGTTGAGAGACACCGAGATCCAGATTCAGAAATGGGTAATGAATTCTCAGGAAGCTGGAATCTAATGCTCCCTTGGTCATGCTGCTGTAATTTTAATTTAAGGGAGGGAGCAATCTTGGCTTTATAGGTCATGAGGTGTTGGTGATGAGATGTGCAGTGAGGTACTTGGGGATTTTGTTACTCAACTTATTGTGTTTGACAATAATTAGAATCCTTAATTTTATACATTGTTACATTGTCTTTTTTTTATACACACAATACTTTTTGCTGAAAGGTTTATTCTGATAGTAATAAAGTGACTTCATTGTGAGTAGATGCTACCTGTCTTTTGTTTGAGTAGCTGGATGTTGAATTCCCAAATGCTAGTGTCTGGACAAAGTATCGGCTGGATGAATTTAAGCAGCATTTAAATGTACAAAACTTCTTACAAAAAAGTTATCTTTGGTGCTGTGCCTTATTTGGACTTGACTTGTGAAGTATTCTAACTCATCTTTGTAACAAACAGGAAAGTGTTAAATAACTTGGTTTCTCCCCTTTGCTCGCTAAGTAGGATTTGTGAAAAATGTACAGCTCTTCTGAAGGAGGAAGGCGATTGTGAAATTATTTTCTCTTATGCGTGTTTTATTTTCATCTTGCAGTACACACCTGAAAATGTGGCTGGACCAGGAGAAGATCTTGATCCTACTGAAATAACTCTCCCAGGATGTGAGTGCTTAGCTTCTTCTTGTGAGCAGGATACCTGCACATGTCTGCAATGCTACCTAAGAGCTTATGATGAAAACCTTTGTCTCGTGGATTTTAAGGAGATGAGCTACTCTAGGCCAGTGTTTGAGTGTAACGTTATGTGCAAGTGCAGTGAGGACTGCCAGAACAGACTTGTCCAAAGAGGCCTCACTTTTAAACTGCAGGTGTTCAAGACCTCCAAGAAGGGATGGGGCCTTCGCACTCTGGAACCAATTAGGAGAGGGAGATTTGTGTGTGAGTATAGTGGTGAAGTCATTAGTTTGTCAGAAGCCAGCAGACGAATTCAATCCCAAACTTCTGTTGACATGAACTATATCATAGCTGTGAGAGAACACCTGAGCAATGGAAAAGTACTGGAGACGTATGTTGACCCTACCCACATTGGCAATGTTGGCCGATTCCTCAACCATTCCTGTGATCCCAATCTGTACATGGTTCCTGTCCGTGTCAACTCCCTGATTCCAAGGTTGGCTCTTTTTGCAACTCGTAATATTGCAGCTGAGGAGGAACTGTCATACGATTATTCTGGAAAGTTTAACAATCTTCAGAAGGAAGGGACAGCTAAAGAAAGGTCCAGCGGAGGGCCTTGTGCCCTGAAATCATGTTACTGTGGTGCGCAGTCATGCACTGGCTTTCTGCCTTTTGACAGTTCACTCTATAATCCGACGGACAAATGGAATGTGATCTAATCAGTGGTTTATTACATTTGGCTTTGTAGTTATGGACATTGTTGCTGCAATGTTTGCAGTTTGCTCTGCAGTGTGGTATACATCTTTAGTTTGTTTATAACTGACCACAGATTCTATGTAGCCATTTGTTTAGTTTACAGTAAATACACTTCAGTGAGATATTTCAGTGACCATTTTCTTTAAGCTTTTAGGATAATATGGATCCTTCGATCAGAGAATGGTTAATTCATTTGCTGTTATGAATAAGCATTCAAGTAAATGTGGGGCAGAATGAACTGATCCATTTGTGATGACCCCCCTATCAGCCATCAGCTCATTATGCAATAGTTTTCATGGTGACTCAACTTGCCGATTATTGTGATGTAGGCAAGGACAAAGGCAATAAGGCTGTGGTTGAACCTTCTGCAAAGGCTGCTGATGATTTTCTTGTCTCATTCTTTGTTGTCCAATACATTAACCACTGGCCAATTAGGAATCCAGATGTGGTTAATTGTTTTCTTATTTAGTAAATAAAAATGAGTAATAAGCACTTTTGTTTAGTCATTTGATTTGAATACTCGCACGGTTTATGCGTGTGAACTTCATCCTTTTTGTGTGTTTGTTGGCAAAATGGTAAGTCATGATGTGTGTGTTTTGAGTGTAGTGAGCCCTTCTTTGATTACGGAATAGTGTTGGATATTTGTTCTGTACACATGCGAAGTATCTACAAATTAAGACATTTAAGGAAAACCATGGTGCGGGAGAGCTTTTGTACTCCATAGGCTGGAAATGGGTGTATGTTGTTTCTGGGGTACAAGAGTCATCTGCAATCCAGTGGAGGTGGACAGCATGCACATTTGGTGCTGCTACCTTACTTCCATGATTATAGCACAGTGCTGACCATCTGCTGCGCTGCCAGCTGTGTCTGAGTTCAGCAGGGTAAAGTAAAGTTCACTTATAGCACAGACAGCTTCCATTCTTAAAGACATTCTGCTCTTAAAAGGAAGCTGCACTGAATTACATGAGGTTGCTGCTGAATGCTACTTCTGCAACATTAAGTAAAGGAAAAACGAACTTCAGGGTAGAGAAGGGTCTCCAGGATTACGGATGCAGTGCTGGAGGTTTTATTGATGGAGGTGTATAGGAGGAGAGCTGCAGTGGTTCCACAAGGGGCCAGAAGGCCCTCAGAGTGTTCTGTGTCGTGAGTGAGGGCAGGTAGGCAGGAGGTCAATTCCCATAATCTGGAGTCTGGCATGATGAGCAAGCTGGATGTAATTCCACTCAAAATCCCATCTTCTCTTACCTTACCTTCCTCTTCTGAGTTCCTGCTTTCAGACACCCAAGAACTGCTATGTGCACCCCCTTCCCCCCTCACAATCCCCAGCAGCCCCAGGTTGAGGAGGAGAAAGTGCGCCAGCGCAGCTTTGATGAAGAGGCTGTGTCATTTGGTCAGACACAACCACCAGCTCAGACAATGGGACGGTATATCGGTGACTACACAGATGCTGAGAGCATTGTCTGATCTGCCAGACAACCACCTGTCACTGTCAAAGAGCATAGAACACACATTTGCAGCTCCAAGTTGGCAGAGGCATTGTGCAGAGCTTGTCCACTGTGCAGTCTCTGCTCCATCATGCTGGTGTGCTGCAGACACAGGGCACAGCCACTTTGCCACATATCTGATGCATCCTTCAAGTGCAAAGATCACCTACACATCTGCCACCCCAATGAGGATGCAAGAATACTCCCTGTACTTGGCAACAGCAGAAGCTCTTCAAAATTACTGTACTTTGTTTAGGAGTGAGATGAGGAGAAATTACTTCTCTCAAAGGGTTATGAATCTTAATTCCAAAGGATTGTAGATGCGTAATTTCTGAACAATTTTAAAGCTGGGATAAATTGATAGATTTTTGATCTCTCGGGGAATTAAGGGGTGATGGGAGCGGGTGAGAAAATGGAGTTGAAGCCCAAGATCAACCATGATCATGTTGAATCAGGGAACAGGCTCAACTCACCATGTGGTCAACTCCTGCACCCATCTCATGTTTTCTTGTACTTGTAAATTGTTTAATAATGTTAGCACTGGATCTCTCTTCTGGCCGAACACTTGGCTTTTGCTAAGTGACATGTTCATTTGTTCAGTGAAGCTTCGAAGTCTAGATTTGAAAAATGGGCATCATATCAGTCAGTAGGATTGAGTGACATTAAAATATTGTCAATTCAGTTGCAACCGACACTTGCAGGCGATGCCCACACCAGTATCTTGCTATAGATGGTGTGCTGCATGTGTCACAGCAGAAGTTCTTAGCAGTGTGGCACACACAACCACAGGAGGTTGACACCTCATGTTTAGGGGGACTATGGATCGGAATTGTGTGATCGATCAGTAGGTCCAAAGTCACCTAGCATGCTGCAGCCATATCATTTCTCAAATTACATCCCAAGTTATTTTTTGGAAAATAAATTTAGTTTGCGTTTGAATCAATAATAACTGCTTCCATCTCCCCTAGTGAGCTTGTTCCATTGATGAATCATTCGCTCACTGAAATATTGTTTCTGCAGATATATTTTGAATTTATGTTTCTCCAAGTACAAACCCTGCCCACTGTTGGGCTGATGTTGTTGTATACAGTAACATACCCTATTTCAATCCTTTCCTGATATCTCAAGCTTGGATCAGGAGGGGTAGGTTTTTAATTAGACAATATTAATATTTATGTCTCTGATGTGTCTTATGTTTAGTATTGTAATTCTGGGACCTGTAGTCAGTATGAACTGAAAGCCATTTGTTGTATGTAAAGCATGTGTTTAAAAGCTGTAATCACGGTACTATACAAATGTAACTATTTCTTTTTAATATTTCTGAGTGGCTAGAATTTATTGCTAATTGTGTCTAAGAAATGTGGGGCACTGGGCTGTTCAATTAACAGTACACATATATACACTGTCCCACATTCCACTAATAACAGTGAGCACTACTTTCAGCTCCCCAAGAGAGGCGACTGAAATAGTCAGGCCATTGACAGCTCTGCTTATTATATATTTGTAATGTAGTTCACTCAGTACAACCGTAATCCCAAGATCCTATACAAAGTTTGCAGCATTAACCTCTTTTGGAGAGGCCATCCAATCTTCATAGATATGACTGTGGACATATGATGCAACTTAAAAGAAGCACAGTATACTGACCAGTAGTAGATTGTCAGATGTTTGCATTAACCTGTTGTAAGCTGCACCCACAAGAATTCAGATCAGTGTGGTGTCAATCTATGGTGGGGGGGGGTTAATAATATTGAAATGCATGCAAAGCAGGTTTATGCCCGCTATGGGTGTGAACCAGATCTTGTTGCCGATAAGAGGTAGGGAAGATCCGAAGTTGCATTCCCGCTGGTGAGAACTGTGACTTCTAGATCTTGAGCCCTGGCTGGCAACCTCGCAGACAGCAAACGCGGGCTCAAGATTTTGCCCAATGAACATGAGAAATGGTGCTTTATTTCAGGTGTTGCATTTGGTTAGCTTAAGTAGGGAATGTGAAAAATAGCTCTTTCAGTGGCAAAAGTTTTCCTGAATGTGGAAGAGGGCACTTGGAGTGGAGTAAAAGGGTGGTTAGGACATTGGATTTGGTGAACCAGCTGAAATTGGCTTTGCCTGAAACAATAAGGAAGGATGAAGTAACTTTAGGGATAGTTCAGCATTGAAAATTGCCCAAGACAGAGGGCTGAATCATTGGAATTGGCTAAAATTCAATTACAAATGGAACAGTTGCAACAAGAAAAAGTAATGAAGCAACAAGAAAAATAATTGAAACACTTGCAACAAGAAAAGGAAATGAGACTGCTTCAATTGGAATTAAAAGCAAAGGAAAGAGAGAGGGAGGCAATAGCAGAAGAAAAACAGCATTTGAATTTCACGAACTGAAAAGAAAACTTGAACTAAAAATGGTGGAAGAGCAAAAAACTGCGAGATTGGTAGCTGAAATGGCAGATGATTTTGAATGGGCTCAAATCAAGGTTTGGTTTTCAATATCAATTTCAATCTGTGAAGGATAGAAACTGGGGAAAAGAGAAATCTGCAGGTGGTCCTGGCAAAGGAGGTCTCATAGCAGATAGTAAGGACAGTTTGCCCCAGGTTGCAAAAGGTGGAAGAGAGATAAGAAACCTTAAATGTTTTCGTTGTGATAAAGTTGGACACATAAAGTCACAGTGCTGGTGGCTTAAGAAAAGTATTGGAAAGACAAACATGGCAAAACAGGATCAGCAGGTGGGGTTTGTTAAATTGGTAAAGGAAACCATGGTTGAAGTTGAAGAGGTGCAAAAGGATGTAACAGTCCATTCATTGGCTGATCAGGTGATCTTTTTAAGATTTTATCTGTGTGGGTAAGGTTTATTCATGTGTACAAGGTGGAGTAGATAAAGGAGTTAAGATCTTAATCAATCTAAGTCAATCTTTAATGGTGAGAGATGAGGAGGTATGTAGTCCGGAAGGAGTATTACCAGAAAAGGTGGTAATATGTGGAATTAATAGTGAATGGAGTGATGTTCCATTATGAGAAATGAACTTTTTCAAGGGTACAATTTATCCTAGGTAACAATATCACTGGATCACAGATAGGAGTAAAGGTGACTGTGGTTGAAAAACCAGTGGTAAGCCAAATAACTGAGTGTTTGCAGGAAGCATATTCTAGGATGTTTCTTGACTGTGTGATAACAAGATCACCGGCCACAGGTTGAGACAGGAGAAGGAGAAATCAAAACGTAAAGGTAATGAGGCTAAAGTTCAATTACAAGAAACAATCTTTGATCAGATTAATTATAAAGGACAAGAACAGGTGGAGGCTGAAGCGGATATATTTAGTTCAAGGAAGTTAGCAGAATTACAACTGCTTTATCTCCACATCATTCTGTTGTATGAGAAAGCATACACGAAAGGAGAATCTGAGCGTATATCAGAGTGTTATTGCATAATAAATAATATCTTATTGAGGAAGTGGAGACCTTTACATATTTAGGAAGATGAAAAATGGGCAGAGGTTCATCAAGTTGTACTTCTGGTGTGTTATAGGAAAGAAGCGTTGCAGATAGTGCATGTGTTTCCAGTAGAAGGTCATTAGGAGTAAGGAAAACTCAACTGAAAATACAAAGACATTTTTATTGGCCTGGACTTGACAAGAATGTGTTTGAGTTTTGCTGTCACATGTCAGGAAATAGGATAACCTCAAGTAGTAATCAAGCCAGCACCCTTAATACCCATTCTGGCATTTGAGGAACATTTTATTTGAGTCCTAACTGATTGTGTGGGACTAAAATTAAAAATAGGAATCAATATTTTTTGACCATAAGCAGGACTGGGCGGAGAAGTGGCAGATGGACTTCAACGCGGATAAATGCGTAGTCGTCCATTTTGGCAGAACCAACGGGATGAACGAGTACACTATCAAGGGCAGGAGTCTTAGTAGTGTTGAAGAGCAGAAGGATCTTGGGGTCCGGGTCCACAGGACTCTTAAATCGACCTCGCAGGTGGAAGAGGTGGTCAAGAAGGCGTATGGTGTACTGGCCTTCATTAATCGAGGGATTGAGTTTAGGAGTCGGGAGGTAATGCTGCAACTTTATAAGACCCTTGTCAGGCCTCATTTGGAGTACTGTGCGCAGTTCTGGTCGCCTCACTATAGGAAAGACGTAGAAGCTATTGAAAGGGTACAGAGGAGATTTACAAGGATGTTGCCTGGACTGGGAGGCATGCCTTATGAAGTTAGGTTGAGGGAGCTGGGTCTCTTTTCCCTGGAGAGACGAAGGTTGAGAGGTGACCTGATAGAGGTTTATAAAATGTTGAGAGGAATGGATAGGGTGGATTCTCAGAGGCTATTTCCCCGGGTTGAAATGGTCGCTACGAGAGGACACAGATTTAAGGTGCAGGGAGGAAAGTACAGAAGTGATGTTAGGGGTAAGTTTTTCACTCAGAGGGTGGTGAGTGAGTGGAATTGGCTGCCATCAGTGGTGGTGGAGGCAAACTCGCTGGGGTCTTTTAAAAGACTTCTGGATGAGTATATGGGGTTTTATGGGATTGGGGGTTATAGATAGGTGTTGATGTGATCGGCGCAACTCGTGGGCCGAAGGGCCTGTTTGTGCTGTAGTGTTCTATGTTCTATAATGGATGTGTACTAAATTTCCATAATATTACAGCTAGATGATTGTAGAGGAATTACTTACAATTTTTTTTACCAGATATGGATGACTGCAGAAATCCAATCAGATCTGGGATCCAATTTTATGTCGAAGTTATTGAGGGAAGTTATGGATATCTTAGAAGTAAAACAATTTAGATCAACTGCGGATCCTCCAGAATCACAGGGAGCATTAGAACAGCGGCATCAAACTTTAAAGACCATTTTGAGGGCCTACAGTCAGTATTATCCTGACTATTGGGATACAGGAATTCCATTTACATGTTTTGCAATTAGGGATGCAAATCAGTTCATTTGAATTGCTTTTTGGTCATTACGTAAGAAGACAATTTAAATTGATTAAGAAGAAATTGGTGAGTCAGCGTTCTGAGACAACATTGTTGGATTGTGTTAAAATTTATACAGATTAACTAGGGCTAGTGAGTTGACTGGACTACATTTAAAAGTGACCCAGCAAATGTTGAAGGGCCTCTTCTGTACTGTATGACTCCATAATTTCAAGTCTGGTTGATCTGTGGTTTGGAGTAGAGCTTATAGATGGTGTTGTGCCATCATGACAAAATACGCATGACTGCAGAACAGATGTTCAAAGTACATTTTATAAAATCAAAGAATTTTGTTCAAAATGATTCTGAAAACCCAATCAAATATTCAGACAATCTAATGTAAAACCTTTACTCTTTTAAGAGCTCCTACATGCATGAAATTTCCTTGCAGCCTTTTAAAAATGAACACCCCATTTCAAGACCTTTGGTTTTTAATCTGTTGTCAAATTCAGGATTCTTAAGGGTTCATCTCTAAAGGTTCAGCATTTTTCTGATCACACCCATAAAAGAAACAAAGGCTATAAGTGCTGGCTGAAAGGGAGGATTGGGTATTTCCATCACCCAGTGATATATTGTAACCATTCAAATTGTCATGGATGCCAGTTTTAGACAGTGGAGGGGGTTTATTTGCTTCTTCCAGAAAGAAACTGGGGTGGTCTCGGTTATTTGAGGATTCTAGCTGACCAGACATGAGTGCATTGACATTCACACCATTATGTATTGTTAGTGAGTGGGTCGGTAATTGTGTTCTGCAGCATAATTTGTCATTTCTCAACACAGAGCTGCACTGATAAGCAGTGTTTGCAGAGCAGCATTACTGGGGACAGAATGGGGAGAAGTCACTCAATGCTGTCAGCAGGGGTGGTGGTGGGAGAAGGGTGGGCGGGGTGGTGGTTGGTAGGTGGGTCCTAAACAGCAAAGAGGAAAATAAGCAAATTTAAAGAAAAGACTGAAAGATCCATGGAATAAGTGGAGCAAAGCGTCATTCAAAGGGTTACTCATGTTCTTTCTCACTTGCAAATGTAGTCCAGTAATCATCCCCGTTTAGACTGTTGGTCGATCTCGAGGCAATTCCAGTATTTATAGAACTGCTAGCTTCGCCAGCCTCCCCTTATTCACAGTTTAATGAGATGATATCTCCCACAGATAGCAGAGAAAATGCAATGTCTGTATTCTGTTCCCTTCTCACTCTCCCAATGCAGGGCTTCATTTAATTCTGTTCATTTTTGCTGGCAGCCTTCCAGTATTTCACCCAAAAAGCCATTCTTCGAACATAAGAATTATACAATCCCTACAATCCAGAAGGAGGCCATTCAGCTATCGAGTCTGTATCCACCACAATCCCACCCAGGCCCTATTCCTGTAACCCC
Organism: Carcharhinus amblyrhynchos; assembly: GCF_965287045.1. NCBI lineage: Eukaryota > Metazoa > Chordata > Chondrichthyes > Carcharhiniformes > Carcharhinidae > Carcharhinus > Carcharhinus amblyrhynchos. Next base: position 51,533,638 of record NC_137326.1, read on the forward strand.
GCACATTTACCCTGCTGATCCTCCGACACTAAAATCAACTTAGCATGGTCAATCAACCTAACCCGCACATCTTTGGACTGTGGGAGGAAACTGGAACACCCAGAGGAAACTCACGCAGACACAGGAAGAACGTCCAAACTCCACACAGACACTGACCTAAGTCCAGAATCAAACCTGAGTCCCTCGTGCTGTGAGGCAGCAATGCTAACCACTGTACCGCTCAAGCTTTTAGCAAGCTATGAAATTGGGAGACGGTAGCTGAACCTCGCCTTATCTTTATGTACCGGCACTTCTCAGAGAGGATCGCTGGAGAGGAAGCAGGATTGGATGCCCTACCCTCCTACTCAGGGAGTCAAGCTCAAATGTAGCACCAGCCACATTGTGTTCTATCTGGATTGTCCATGATGGCAATAATCAGGGATCAGATCTGGGTACGTCATACAGATCACCTGCACTCAGAGTTGCTCAAACAGGATTCCTTCCTAAATCAAAGGCAATGCTGAGTGGGCAGTTTTCAGGTGGATCTTTTTGCTGACACGTTCATTGAATCATAGAATTTTGCAGCACGAGAGAAGGCCATTCAGCCCGTCAGAGCTGCACCAGCTCCTGAAAGAGTTACCCAACTGGTCCCATTCTCCAGCCCTATCTCCTTAGCCCTCTAAATTCATTGCATTCAAATATATATCCAGCTCTCTTTTGAAACCTCTTATAGAATCCGCCTCCACCACTCTCCCAGATAATATACTCCAAATCCCAACAGCTCTCTGAGTAAAGATGTTTCTCCTTATCTTCTAGCTCTCTTGCTGATTGTCTTGAAAACCAATTAGTTATTAGTCATTGAAAACCAATTAGTAGAAACAGAATATCTTTCTTTATCTTGTCAAAATTGTTCATAAGTTTGAATACCTCAATCAGATCACTTCTCAATCTTCTCTGCTCCAAGGAGAGTAAGCCCAATTTCTCTAATCTTTCCTTGTAATAAAATTCCTCATTCTTAGTATCTTTCTGGTAAATCTCCTTTGCACTCTCTGTAGGGATTTAATATCCTTTCTTAAACAGATATCCAGAACAAACCGCAAATATGGTCTGTCCAATGATTTGTAGAGATATGCATCACTTCCTTGCTTTTCCAGTCTGTGCCTCTATTTATAAACCCAAGGATCCTATAAGCCTTCTCAGTAACCTTTTCAACTTGTCTGGCCACCTTCAGAGAATTAGGTACTTGAACCTCGATGTCCCTCTGCTCCTGTACTCCCTTTAAAGTTGTACCATTGAGCCTGTGTTGGGTTGTCAAATAGGAGGCAGAGAGTGGGGGTCAATGGGTGCTATTCGGATTGGCGGATGGTGACTAGTGGGGTGCCCCAGGGGTCGGTGCTGGGGCCTCAGCTATTTACCATTTATATAGATGATCTGGAGGAGGGAACCGAGTGCAGGGTGTCGAAATTTGCTGATGACACCAAGATTGGGGGAACGGCAAATTGTGCGGAGGGTGTGGAGAGTCTGCAGAAGGATCTAGATAGGCTGGGCGAATGGGCCAGGAAATGGCAAATGGAATTTAATGTTGGCAAGTGTGAGGTGGTCCACTTTGGTAGGAAGGACTATTACTTACGTGGCGAAAAACTGCAGCAGGCGACGGTGCAGAGGGACCTCGGGGTCCTTGTGCATGAATCGCAAAAACCCAGCTTGCAGGTGCAGCAGGTGGTCAGGAAGGCGAATGGGATGCTGGCCTTCATAGCGAGGGGGATTGAATATAAAAGTAGGGAGGTCTTGCTGCAGCTGTATAGGGCATTGGTGAGGCCGCAGCTGGAGTACTGTGTGCAGTTTTGGGCGCCGCACCTGCGCAAGGATATTTTGGCCCTGGAGGGAGTGCAGAGGAGGTTTACTAGGCTGATACCGGAGTTGAGGGGATTGAGCTATGAGGAGAGGCTGAATAAACTAGGCTTGTACTCGTTAGAGTTTAGAAGAATGAGGGGAGATCTCATTGAGACGTATAAGATGATGAATGGGATGGATAGGATAGAGGTGGAGAGACTCTTCCCGCTCAAAAAAGACAGTAGGACTAGGGGGCACAGCCTCAAGATAAAGGGGAGGCGGTTTAGAACGGAGTTGAGGAGGAACTTCTTCACTCAAAGGGTGGTGAATCTCTGGAATTCTCTGCCCGTTGAAGTGGTGGAGGCTGCCTCGCTAAATATTTTTAAGAAGCGGGTTGATGGGTTTTTGATAAGAGAAGGGATTAAGGGTTATGGGGAGAGGGCGGGAAAGTGGAACTGAGCCACGACAGATCAGCCATGATCTTATTGAATGGCGGGGCAGGCTCGAAGGGCTAGATGGCCTACTCCTGCTCCTATTTCTTATGTTCTTATGTTCTTATGTTTCCCCATGTTTCTTCTATCAAATTGCATTAGCTCATAACTTGTCAATGTCTGAAGTTGCTCAACATCACTCTCACAATTCACTATTTCCCCTAGCTTATATCATCTACAAGTTAGGAGATTTTGTCTTCAAAACCCATCCCTCAATCGTTTATATAAATCAGAAAAAGCAGGGTTCCCAACACTGATCCCTGGGGAACACCACTTCCAACTCGCCTCCAATCTGAGAAATCCCATCTGTACCTACCCTGTTTCTGATCTCTTATCCAACTTCTAACCCATGCTGACAAGAACCCATGAATTCCAAATATTTCTAATTTGTTAACCAACCTGTTTTATATCAATGCTTTCTGAAAGTCTAAATATACAACATCTGCGGCATTATCCTCATTCACTGCCTGTGTCACCTGGTAAAAGAACTTAATTAAATTTGTCAGACGTGACCTTTGCAAAGCCATGCTGGCTGTCTAGTATTAACTTATTTTTCTCTAAGTGTATATTTATCTTATATTATGGTTTTTCCACTATTGATGTCAAGTTGACAGTTCTACAGTTTACTGGATTATCTTTTGTTCTTAAACAACGGTGTTACATTTGTAATCCTCCAATTCCCCACAGCTAACCCTGTGTTCAGAGGGGCCTGGAAAATTTCTGTTAACCATTCCGCAATTTGCTCCCTTATCTTTCTCAGCAATCTAGTATGCATCCCATCCGAGTCGGGTGACTTCTCTGTTGGAGTGCTGCCAAGCTTCTTCGCACCTCTTCTTTATCTATCACTATATTGGGCAGTTGCTTAACATCCACATTTACAACTGGGCCATCATCACCACCTTCTAATTTGATAAAGACAGAAGCAAAGTACTCATTTAGTATCTTTGCCATACCTTCTGCTTTAGTGATTAGTTTACCCTGCTTGCCCAATATGGGCCCTACTCAATCCTTCACTAATCTTTTACCATTAATAGGTTTGAAGAACAGTTTCCTCTTTGTTTTAGCACAGCTTGCCATCCTTTCCTCATGTTTCCTCTTAGCTTTCCTTATTCCAGCCTCAGCCTGTCCCCTGAGTTTGAGATGCTTTTCCTGATTGCTAAAGTTATTTTTATTCTGGCATTCATCATGCACCTCTTTTTTCTCCCTTATTTTCTCATCTATATCCTTAGTCATCCAAGGTACTCTAGATTTGGATATTCCATATTTATTTCTCATAGGTATGTACCTAGCTTGCACATTATTCATCTCTCCTTTGAAAGTTTCTCATTTTTCATCCACTCTTTTATCCACCAAAATGCATTTTCAATCAACCTGCTCAACTTTTAGACTTAAAATTTACTCTTTTCCAGTCTGAGATCTTAATCCATGAATGTTTTTTTTAAATCCTTTTCCAACTTAATATTGAATTTTATTATATGATGATCGCTATTTCCCAACTGCTCCCCCACTCTGATGTTCTTCACCTAGCCTGCCTCATTTCCTAGGACCATGTCTGATAATGATTAATACATGTAGTATCCCAGGATAAGATAGAAGATTGATCGCTAATGGTGAGTTTTCTTTTTCTTTTGTGACCAGGTTAATCAATATTAAATATCTGTCATATCTGAACTTATTAGTTAGCACTCAGTGATCACCTGGTTAGACTTGATCCATTTGCCCTTTGAAGTGAACAATGTCAGATTTGCAACAAAGTGGATTCTAGGTATCACCTAACTGGTCTCCTTTCAGCTTAAAGTACAGAAAGTGGTCAAAGTTCACAAAGAAGTATTGCAACATTTTGAATATAGGCACTGAAATTTTTAGAGTCTGCTTTGCTGGCAAGGAATTCTGCTTTTGAATAATGTTATAGTGAACAATGGAGGATTGCAATGGGATCTTGATCAATTGGAACTATGAGTGGCAGATGGAGTTTAATTTAGATATATGTGAGGTGATGCATTTTGGTCGATTGAACCAGGGCAGGACTTACTCAGTTAATGATAGGGCATTAGGGAGAGTTATAGATCTAGAAATACAGGTTCATAGCTGCTTGAAAATGGAGTCACAGGTGGGCAGGGTAGTGAAGAAGATATTCGGCATGCTTGGTTTAATTGGTCAGAACATTGAATACAGGAGTTGGGATGTCTTATTGAGGTTTCACAAGACATTAGTAAGGCCACACATGGAATACTATGTACAGTTCTGGTTACCCTATTGTAGAAAGGATATTAGACTAGAAAGAGTACAGAAAAGACATACTTGGATGCCACTGGGACTTGATGGTTTGAGTTAAAAGGAGAGATGGATAGACTGGCACTTTTTTCCCTGCAATGTAGGAGACTTGGGGGTGATCTTATAGAGCTCTATAAAATAATGAGAGGCATAAATCAGGTAGATAGTCAATATCTTTTTCCCAAATGTAGGGGAGTCTAAAACTAGAGGGCATAGGTTTAAGGGGAGAGATACAAAAGGGTCCAGAGAGGCAATTTTTTCACTCGGAGAGTGGTGAGTGTCTAGAGCAACCTGCCAGAGGCAGTAGTAGAGGCGGTAAAATTTTGTCTTTTAAAAAGCATTTAGACAGTTACATGGGTAAGATGGTATAGAGAGATATGGGCCAAATGTGGACAATTGGGACTAGCTTCATGGTAAAAACTGGGTGGCATGGACAGGTTGGGCCAAAGGCCTGTTTTCATGCTGTAAACCTCTGTCACTCTATGACTAAATGATTGGATGTCAATCGTTCAAGCACGCCAATCCTCAAGGTAACGAGGAACCAGCAATAAATACTGGCCTCCAAACGATGCTCATTATTCAAAAGTGACAAAACATACAGAGGTTAACTCTTTAGTTTCCAGCTTTTATACACATTAGAATTAGAATTTGTATGTTTTTGGGTACGAGGTCACGATTCTCCACCTGTCTGAATGAGTTCTGAATGAGCTTGGCAACGTAATGGGCCACATCACCTGCATGATTGTAGTCTATGGCCGAGTGAGAAAAATGCTCCTTTCTTCTTTTCGTACTTCCAGCTTCCTTTGCACTCAGCAGTGGGGCCTGACAATGTTGTGCTGATACAACACAGTGCTGTCAGCTTATTCCTCTTAAAGGCCAAATCCCCCTCCTTAAAAGGAAGTGATACTGAATAATATTGATGAAATTTAAATGATAGATACCAGGGTAGAGAAAAATGATGGATTTGCTACTGGTGGCATTAGTAATGAATCTGGACAGAAGGAGAGAGGTTGTATTTCCACAGGAGGTGCTGAAGGAACACTTTCCAAAGGGATTGGAAGCTTGTGGTGAGGGAGGTCAACACTTGAGTCCGAACTGAGGACCTGACAGCAGTGTTACAAGATATGTAAATGACCTCACATGGGTGATAAAGGTCAGTAAATGGATTTTCACATTACATCTCCCACCCACCTCAGCACATCACTCACCCAACAGTAACACAGAATGTAACACAGAACACACACCCAATGTCCTGATCCTCCACTTCACCCTCAAGCACCTACCAGTGCTGCCAGACTCTCACCTGCCTCTCACTGCCTCCACAAACTTCCAGCTATTTAGTTATAGTAGAAAGATCACCCAAACACAGTGCTTGATAATTACTGAAATTCTTCTTGCTACACAGCAGGCAAAGATGAAACACAGTAGAAAGGAGCAGAAGAGAATCAGCATGAGACAAGAAAGCCTGCCTTTCCTATCCCAGATAGAAGATAGCTTTCAGCATCATGGGACTGGCAGCAACAGATTCCATGCCATTGGGCATTGTTGAGAACATCGAGAACAGAGGTTTTTTTGACTACAGCTCAGCCTTCAACACTATTATTCCTATGAAACTCATCTCCAAACCCTGTGACCTGGGCCTTGGCTCCTCCCTCTGCAACTGGATCCTGAACTTCCTAACCCCCAGACAATCTGGAAGGATGGGCCAAAACTAGTGGGGCATTAAAAGATCGGGAAAGCTTTAAAAAAACAACAAAGAACAACTAAGAAAGCGATAAAGAAAGGAAAGATAGATTACGGAACTAAACTAGCGCAAAATATAAAAACTGATGGTAAAGGTTTTTACAAATATATAAAAAGGAAAAGAGTGGCTAAAGTAAATGTTGGACTCTTAGAAGACGAGAAGGGGGATTTAATAATGGGAAACAAAGAAATGGCCGAAGCCTTAAACAAGTTTTTTGTGTCGGTCTTCACAGTAAAGGACACAAATAGCTTACTGAATGTTAACGGTTGTGGGACTGTAGGGGGTGAGGTCCTTAAAATGATTACTGTTACTAAAGAGGTAGTGCTTGGTAGACTAATGGGACTAAAGGTAGACAAGTCTCCGGGCCTGGATGGAATGCATCCCAGGGTACTGAAAGAAATGGCAGAAGAAATAACATATGCGTTAGTAGTGATTTATCAAAATTCACTGGACTCTGGGGAAGTGTCGGCTGATTGGAAAACAACTACTGTTTCACTGCTGTTTAAAACAGGAAGTAGACAAAAGGCAGGTAACAACAGGCCGGTTAGCTTAACGTCCGAAGTTGGGAAAATGCTTGAATCCATCGTTAAAGAAGAAATAGCAGGACACCTGGAAAGAATGGTTTGATCTAGCAGACGCAGCATGGATTCATGAAGGGAAAATCGTGTTTGATGAATTTACTGGATTTCTATGAGGATGTAATGAGTGCGATTGACAGAGGGGAGCCGGTAGATGTGGTGTTTTTAGATTTCCAGAAGGCTTTCGATAAGGTGCCTCACATAAGGTTGCTGCAGAAGATTGAGGTACACGGAGTTGGGGGTAAAGTGTTAACATGGATTGAGGATTGGCTATCTAACAGGAAGCAGCGAGTTGGAATAAATGGGTGCTTTTCTGGTTGGCAGTTGGTGACTAGTGGCATGCCGCAGGGATCGGTGCTGGGGCCTCAACTGTTTACCATATACATAGGTGACCTGGAAGAGGGGACCGAGTGTAGGGTAACAAAGTTTGCTGATGACACGAAGATGAGTGGGAAAGCGAGTTGCGTGGAGGACGCAGAAAGTCTGCAGAGACATTTGGATAGGCTGAGTGAGGGGGCAGGCATCTGGCAGATGGAGTATAACGTTGGCAAATGTGAGGTTATCCACTTTGGAAGGAATAATAGTAAAATGGAATATTATTTAAACGGTGAAAAATTACAACATGCTACTGTGCAGAGGGAGCTGGGGGTCCTTGTGCATGAATCGCAAAAACTCAGTCTGCAGGTGCAGCAGGTGATCAAGAAGGCAAAAGGAATGTTGGCCTTTATCACGAGTGGGATGGAATATAAAAGCAGGGAGGTCTTGCTGCAACTGTAGTTGCGACCTCACCAGTACCTTGTAGAGTATTGTATGCAATTTTGGTTCCCTTATTTGCAAAAGGATATATTGGCCTTGGAGGGAGTACAGAGAAGGTTCACCAAGTTGATACTGGAGATGAGGGGATTAGATTATGAGAAGAGATTGGGTAGATTGGGCCTGTACTGACTGGAGTTTGGAAGGCTTAGCGGTGATCTTACAGAGACATATAAGATAATGAAGGGGCTAGATAGGGTACAGGCAGAGAGATTCTTTCCATTTAGAAAGGAAACAAGAACTAGAGGACACAGCCTCAAAATGAGGGGGGGGAGGTCATAGGGTAGTGAATTGAAGCGGTGGAGGCTACCTCGTTGAATGTGTTTAAGTCATAGGTAGATAGATGTCCGATCGATAAGGGAATTAAGGGTTATGGGGAGCAGGTGGGTAAGTGGAACTGAACCACTTTCAGATCAGCCATGATCTTAATGAATGGCGGGGCAGGCTCGAGGAGCTAGATGGCCTAGTCCTGCTCCTATTTCTTATGTTCTTATGATAGACAACAACACCTCCTCTATGATCATCCTCAACATCGGTGCCCCACAAGCTGTGTTCTCAGCCCCCTAGTATACCCTTTATACACCTATGACTGTGTGGCCAAATTCCCCTCCAACTCGATTTTCAAGTTTGCTGATGACACCACCACAGTGGATCTCAAACAGTGACGAGACAGAGTACAGGAATGAGATAAAGAATCTGGTCATCTAGTGCAATGACAATAATCTTTCCCTCAATGCTAATAAAATGAAGGAGATTGTTGTGAACTTCAGGAAGAATAGTGGACAACATGCCCCCGTCTACATCAACGGGCGCGAACTAGAAAAGGTTGAAAGCTTCAACTTTTTAGGTATCCAGATCACCAGCAACTTGTCCTGCTCCCCTCTGCCAACACTATTGTCAAGAAAGCCCACCAATGTCTCTACTTTCTCAGAAGACCAAGGAAATTTGACATGTCAGCTTTGACTCTCACCAACTTTTACAGATGCACAGAAGCATTCTTTCTGGTTGTTTCCTGCTCTGCCCAAGACTGCAAGAAGCTACAAAAGGTCATGAATGCAGTCCAATCCATCACACAAACCACATTCCCATCCACTGACTCTGTCAAAACTTCCATTGTCTCGGCCGAGCAGCCAGCATAATTAAGGACTCCACACACCCTGGACATACTCTCTAACACATTCTTCTGTCGGGAGCATACCAACTGACTCGAACAGCTTCTTCCCTGCTACCATCAGACTTTTGAATGGATCTACCTTGCATTAAGTTGATCTTACTCGACACCCTGGCTATGACTGTAACACACATATTGCACTCTCTCTTTTCCTTCTCTACAAATGATATATGACTATATTGTGCGCAAGAAACAATACTTTTCACTGTATACTAATACATGTGCTAGTAATAAATCAAATTTTCCTGCCTTATGACCCCTTTCAACTTCTGGTTCACTCTCATTCTACTCTTTGGCATAATGAGTAAGTGACAATTGGACATCGCTCCCATTCCCATCTACATAATTCCTCACCCAATCTTCCCTGATTGCCTGCATTTAGACACCCAAGTACCTCCACCTGGCCAGTGAGAGCTGCTCAAGGAGGAATACAGAGGGAGAGTCACAGCACAACACTGATGAAGAGGCCCCATTACTGGAGCAACATACTTAGCTGCCAGCTCAGTCACTGACATCATACGTACCTTAGAGGCTTTGATACAGTTGGATCATGTGGTGGTCATTCATGTGGGCATGAGTGGGTAGCAGCAAGATTAGGGGAGAAGATAATTTGCTTGCCAGTTGGTGAGGTCTCAAATGAGACCTGCTACCCCTACAGAGGTCGCAGATGAGGGTGCGCAATAGGGTGGCATGTGGTAGAAGACTGAAAAGGATACACAGTGAGATGTTTGGTGCATTGGTTGGCCTGCCAAACAGCCTGTCACTATTGAGGAGCACGGAAGAGTCTGGCTGCAATTTGATGATGTGCTTGGCTGAACCTGCCCTCTCCTCAGCCTCTGGTTCATCTTCCTGTTGTGCTACATAGAACATTACAGCGCAGAACAGGCCCTTCGGCCCACGATGTTGCGCCGACCAGTTAAAAAACAATGACCCTCTAACCTAAACCAATCCCTTTTCGTCCAGTGCCAGAGGCACTACCACTGTTGCCTGCACACCTACTGCACCATTTATCTGGACAAATTGCCTATTCCTTTGCCCCTGTGAGCAAGTAGCAACATTGGCAGGTGAATCCAAAAACTCCCACCATTTCATAAAATGATCCAGAATACTTGCAAGCAGTTTGTGATAGCAGAAGTTCTTAAATAAAATGACTGTACCTGCAAATTGGGTACTGCGCTTTTAAGGAACTTTAGTGCAGAGCTCAGATTGCAGCTTCATACTTCGTTTGCTGATTGATTGATTAAACCCATTACCTGGATTTGCATGGTCTGAATAAAGTATTCTGGAGTTGTGTGATGTTTGGATAGTACACATTCACGTTACTAGGGAAGATACTTGTTTGCAATGCAGGGTGAGAGCTCCCTGGAGTGGCATTACTCCCAGAAGCATGGTTGCATTGGACCTCTGAGTCAGTAGGCCATGGATTCAACTCCCCATCCAATGACTTGAGCATTTAATCTAGACTGACACTTCAGTGTAGCACCGAGGCAGCTATTTTTGTACGAGAAATTGGCTGAGGGTCCATCTACCGTTTCAGGTGCATGTAAAAGATACCTTGGCACTTTTGGAAGAAAAGCAGGGAGTTACCCAACTGACAAAGGGTCATCTAGACTTGAAATGTTGGCTCCATTCTCTCCCCACAGATGCTGTCAGACCTGCTAAGATTTTCCAGCATTCCATGCCTTTGTTTCAGATGCCAGCATCCACAGTATTTTGCTTTTATTTTAGGGAGTTATCCTGGTGTCTTTGCCAACAGTTATCCCTAAACGGATAAATGTTTATCAAAACAGAAAACTGATTATTTAGACTCATGTTGTTTGTGGAAACCTGCTGCGCATTTCCCCCCATCATAGCAGTGATGATAAACAAAAATATTGTTTATTTGTTATAAAGTATCTTGGGCTAGCTTGAGGTAGGGAAGAAGGACAATACAGGATGCAGGTCTTTTCAGTTGGGGGCATGTAACATAAACTCTGGAACACAACACTGAAGCAGCAAAGCACTGCAGTGTTTCTGTGAAAATAGTCAGATAGGTTCAGGCATGGAATGACAGTCATTTGCAAAACAGTCTTCCCATAAATGAGGAAAGGGCACTGAAAAGCAAACATGCGCGGTTATAATCAGCCAGCACCACAAACACGAAGAAGCTCTTCGGAGTAATACTTACCTGCCACAAAGATAGCTGATGTTAATGAGCTACTGTCACCTTCAGCGACTCTTTTATACTGCAAATCAAATTCTGAACAATTATCGACTTTATTTATTCTGTAGTACTGTTGTTTAAACTGCTAGTCCTGTAGCTTGAAGTTGTTGAGCCCCAACTGTGTGATGGTACTGAATTAACAAAACACACCGGGAGCTAGTTTTCATGATCCGCTTGCTGCTGCTGCTGTGAGTCATCCACCCCCATCAGGTCACCAGCACTCAGTACTCTCATAAAAAGTCACTTAGCTCAAACAAACCTGAAATAAGTGCTGCAGACTGGTTGATCTCCCTGTGACATTACAGTTAGGGAGTCAAAACTGAGTGCTGTCTTCAAGGGGACTCTTTTCTCAAATTTTTGGTTACCTATCTTAATATCTCCTTATTTGGCTCAGTGTCATTGTTATGTCTATGTCCCTGTGAAGTGGTTGGGATGTTTCAACACTTTAAACACACTATAGAAGTTAAATGGTCTGATTTAAATGGTAAAACACAGCAATTGGAGTAGAGTTGGTTGAAGTGTGGGAGTTTCTTTGTCATCGAGGCTTATAAGGTGAGGCACAAAACTGGTGCACTACAGTGCTAACAGTGGTGGGAGGTGCAATTACACCATGACATTATAAATGAAGTTTTCATTATAAATGTCAACAAGGAATTTATAATACAAACAATTGACAGGATGTTCATTCAGATATTAATATGTTCAGAATATCACGTAATTACACATATATAGAATAAAGAGAACAGCTAATCTTGGAAATAATTCATGATTGAGAGTTTCAGAGTCAACAAATTCAAACACAGCAGAGACAGAATTAAAAGCAGACACAATGTTCTTGTAAAAAAGTGAATTATCTTCAATGTTGTCAAACCCAATTACAAATATGCATATAAACACACTGATTTTCAAAAATTATTCATGAGATGTGGCTAAGCATTTGTTTCCCATGTTTAATTGCCCTTTAGATTGCAATGAAAAGCTACAGTTTTGAACTGTGTCCATGTGGTGAAGGTGTTCCAAAGGTGCTGTTAGATAGGAAGTTCCAGGATTTTGACTTATCAATGTTGAAGAAAAAAGCAATATATTTTCAAGTCAGGATGGCGTGAAGGAAGCTTGGCCAGTTGTTGCAGTTTTTTTTATATGGTACATATTGGAATCATTGTGCATGGAGGGACCAAATGTTTGAAGTGATGGGTGGGGTGTAGATCAAGTGGGCTGCTTTGTATTGGAGTGTGTTAAGCTTTTTGAGTGTTGTTGTGACCGTAGTCACCTACACTAGTGGAGAGAATTCCATCACACTCTTGACTCTGCCTCTTAGATGGTGAACAGGCTTTGGGGAATCAGGAGGGAAGTTACTCACTACAGAATTCCCAATCTCTGCTCTGCTCTTGTTGCCACAGCATTTAGGTAATTGGACCTGTTACATTTCTGGTCAATGATAACCCTCAGGCTGATGATGGTATCACTGTTGAATATCAAGCAGAGGTGGTTAGACCATCTCTTACTGGAGATGGTCATTGTTTGGCACTTGTGTGGTTGCAAAGATACTCGTCACTTATTAGGCCAAGCTTAAATATTGTCCATGTTTGCTGCAAGTAGACATTAATTACTTTATTATCTGAGGAATTGCTAATAGAATTTAACTGTGCAAAATCATGAGTAAATGTTCCCACCTTTGACATTTTGATGGAGAGAAGGATGAAGCAGCTGAAGATGGCTGGGCCTACAGGACACCGTCCTGAGAAACTCTTGCAGCAATGTCCCTGGGCTGAGCTGACTGGTCTTCAACAACCACAATCATTTTCCCTTGTCCAGGTATGACTCCAGATCGTAGAGAGTATCTGCCCCTCCCCTGATCCTTCCCCTCCACCTCTACCAACCAACCAACCAAATCCCAATGAATTCAATTTTGTTCTGGATCCTTGTTGCCACACTTGGTGAAATGCTTGGTCAAGGGCTGTTACTCACACCTCATCTCTGGAATTCAGCTCTTTTTCCATATTAAGACCAAGGCTGCAATGGGGTCCTGGCAGAACTGAAATTGAACATCAAGATTATTGGTAGGTAAATACCCTGTGATAGCATTGTCAACAACATCTTCAATCACTTTGCTGATGATTGAGAGTGGACTGATGGGGCGGTAATTGGTGGGATTGGATTTGTCCTTTTTTTTAATGGACAGGATATGGACTGTGCAGTTTTCCACTTTGCCAAGTAAAGTGCCAATGTTGTAAGCAAATGGATCAGCATGGCTTGAGTTGCTGCTTGTTCCACAGTGTAAGTTTTTAGCATTGCAAATCGAATATGTCAGAAGTTTTTATAACAGATTTTTTAAAAAATCCAATTCAATCAAGTCCAATTCAGAGTGTCAACAAGATGAGACATTTCCGATCCAAGCTGACAAGACACAGCTCTCATCTCCTGTCTTGGGCTTGATCTACATGATCCAAGCTGATTGGAATAGGCATAGCTCCTCCTGCAAGGCTTGATCTCATTTGCATCTTAGCCAAAAGGCTGAGATGCTGCTTTTAAAAATTGCTTCAAATTAAGCTAAAATGTAACCTAATGACTTCAAACGAGTACAGCATGTTGATACTACACTTGATCTTAGCCAGAAGGCTGAGAAAACTGAGATACTGACACTGATGTTATTTGTATGTAACCAAACAATTCTCTAACGTTGTTTAAATAGTATTTGTGCCCACTTTCTGATGCTCCTATTTTACAATGTAAATACAAGTATCAATGCAAAGCTATTTATGAAGAATACCAATTGAGATCTGGTGACTGTGGATTGGGACAATTCCAGCTTCTGCTCATCAAATCATGCTGTCCTCAGTGAGGCCATGATAAACCTATTAGCATACTTCCTTCCCAGCTTTTTCTCTTTCCTCTCCTGTGCCAGGGAGATAAGTACCCACAGTTCTTAACAGGCAACAGCCAGCAGTAGTGACCAGCAACTCATTCCCAACTCTGAATTAGAAGCTTGTAGGTTTAATGTCTATTCCAGAGACTTCAGCAAAGAAGGTAGGGCTGACACCCCCATACATTATTAAGTTGGAGGCACTGACTAGCAAGTGAAGCATTACACTGAGGCACAGGCTCACCTCTCAAGTAGATGTCAAAGATTCCACAGCATTAGTTGAAGAAGTGTATCAGATGTGTGTGTGTGTGAGCTAACATAGCTAAAACATATAGCATATAGATCATATGGCAATTCATTTGCTTGCTATTTATAAGATCTGGCTACATGAAAATTGGCTGCTGCGTTTCTCAACATTACAACAATGACTACACTTCAAAAAAAAATTAATTGACTGTGAAGTCTTTTGAGTAATGTTAAGCAAGTTAAAGAGGATATAGCGATGCAAGCTAGTTCTCCTTTTACATATCATCAATATTATTATTTATATAAAGATGTTCTGTACCATATAATTCAGCCCCTTTTAACCTGGCACTGGAGACTGATCTTATGCCACGTAAAGTGTATCTATTGAAATTTTAAAAATGTTGAGAAAACAAACCTCTATTAGATTACTTGATCTAATTGTCGGATGAAAAGCAGACTTGGTCTTATATGGCCATTGACTGAAAGTTTGGTCTAAAAATGTTTTGAGCTCAGCCTTACTGTGTTGCTTCCGGTTGCAAAGTGTGGTGATGTTTTTAACAAGAGGATTGATTTTATTTTAGCATCAACAATGACAGAATCCTGCTTAAAGTGAGTCCCAAGGTATCAGCTGAAACTGGTGAAAAGGGCAAACATATCAAGGCCATACCATCTGAATGGAAAGATCCCACAAATTGGTGGATGGGACATTCATCAACTTATTGGTGGATTCCAGGAAGCTCCAGTGTCTGACTGCTGGAAGGACAAGTTCATTCTTGACATATATTCAGTTTCTTTCCGATCTTAAGAAGGCCAATACTCGGGTTCTTGTTGGCTCTCTCCGGGAAGTGTCTTGCCCAGTCTCACCTCAGGTAATCTGGCAGAACATCAGCAGCACAGCGGAAACCCAGGTTGGAGGCAGAGCTGTCGGGGGTGTTCTGACTCCGAGCAGCACAACGGTATCTATAGCAATAGGACTAAAAATATATCTGAAAGTTAGAGATGGGCAAGCATAATTATTGATTGACTCTGCATCCTCAAATTCTCTCCTGGCCCATCACACAGTCTAGATGCAAAGCTCCTCATTTGTCCACGCACCACTCTTTCCCCAAAGCCCTGAAATGTTTCCATGTACAAGTATTTAACCAATCTTCTTATGAAAGTTACTACTGAAACTGCATCCACGTCCTTTTAGGTAATGCACCCCATTTGTAAGATAAATCCTTATTTCCCCTCTTGCCAATTGACTTAAATTGGTGTCCTCTGGTTACTGATCCTCCAGGCACCAAAAACAATTTCTCCCTATTTACTCCAATGTCACAGTAGGGAAGTGCAAAGCAAGGTGCCTGAAGTTCCAAGAAGTTGGAAAGAACCCGTTAATTGGTGATAATACTGCAAACACGAGTCCATTGCAATTAAAACTCTGTCCTGTGTCTCTAATTATAACATAAAGGATCTCACACATAACATTTTTTAAATGGCTTTATCAATATAGGAACATACATGCATGTGAATATGCAGGTCTTTCTGTTCCTGCACCATCATTAAAACTGTGCTATTTATGAAATGCTAAGCTCGAAAATTGTGATTGTTGAGGTGAAACAAATGACTTATGAGAATATAATTTTAGTATAATGAGACAGGCATTCTTCCACTTTCCATTAAAAGAGCAATTCTGGGCTACTATTTGTTAGGAATGAAAATGATTCTGCTCCTCAAACTTGCCCTTTTATTCAGTTCATTACCACTATGCTACCTGAAAGTAATGCTGCTGGACCAGTAATCCAGAGGCTCAGGGGGCATCAGCTCAAATCCCAAATATCAAATCCAATTATTTCAAACAAAATGGAAGGTAAAACTAGGTTTAGTATTGGTGACCATGAAACTATCAATTGTTGTAAAAACTGGTTCACTAATACTCTACAAAGAAGGAAATCTTGCCTTCATAGCTGTTCTGGCCTATATGTGACTCCAGACCTACAGCACTGTAGTTGAAACTGTCCTTCTGAAATGGCCCCAGCAAGCCACACAAGTTCAGGCAGAAATAGGAATGGGTAACAAATACTGGCCAGCGATGCTCACACCCCATGAAAGAATTTTTAAAAAGAGAGTTGATCATGGCTGAATAATACCTGAACTTTACTGGCCAATCTTTGCTCCATATCTCTTGATATGTTGTCCAATAAAAATACACTAATCTCAGTTTTGAATGCTCCACTTGACCCAGCATCAGCAGCTTGCTGGAGGCAGAGAATTCCACATTTCTGCTGCAAAATGTGTCATAAAGTTCATGCTAAATTCCTTCCTAATGGTCTTGTTTTAATTTTAAGATTATGCTCGTTTATTCTGGATTCCAGAATATCTACTCCATATCAAATTCTTCCAACATTTCAAATGTCTCGATCAGATCATCCCTCACTGGTTAGTTTATGTATTCTGTTTTCATATGTCTGCAAATCAGAGTTAGTGAGGGAGAAGTACTAGAGAATTAAACCCATTCTCACTTATCAATAACTGCTCTTTGTAATATTGTTTGTCTCATTACCATCATAGGGTAGGGGAAAGCTGGAACCCCCTCCCCAAGATAACTATTGAAAATTGAAAATTTGAAAACCAGGATGGATAGATTTTTGTTTTGCAGAGGTATTAAAGGATGTGGAATCAAGGCAGGAAAGCGAAATTAAGACACAGATTAGGCATGATATAACAGAACATGAGGAGGCAAATAGCAATGTCTGTTCCTGTATTCCATAAGAACATAAGAACATAAGAACATAAGAACATAAGAAATAGGAGCAGGAGTAGGCCATCTGGCCCTTCGAGCCTGCCCCGCCATTCAGTAAGATCATGGCTGATCTGTCGTGGCTCAGTTCCACTTTCCCGCCCTCTCCCCATAACCCTTAATCCCCTCTCTTATCAAAAACCCATCAACCCGCTTCTTAAAAATATTTAGCGAGGCAGCCTCCACCACTTCAACGGGCAGAGAATTCCAGATATTCACCACCCTTTGAGTGAAGAAGTTCCTCCTCAACTCCGTTCTAAACCACCCCCCCTTTATCTTGAGGCTGTGCCCCCTAGTCCTACTGTCTTTTTTGAGCGGGAAGAGTCTCTCCACCTCTATCCTATCCATCCCATTCATCATCTTATACGTCTCAATGAGATCTCCCCTCATTCTTCTAAACTCTAACGAGTACAAGCCTAGTTTATTCAGCCTCTCCTCATAGCTCAACCCCCTCAACTCCGGTATCAGCCTAGTAAACCTCCTCTGCACTCCCTCCAAGGCCAAAATATCCTTGTGCAGGTGCGGCGCCCAAAACTGCACACAGTACTCCAGCTGCGGCCTCACCAATGCCCTATACAGCTGCAGCAAGACCTCCCTACTTTTATATTCAATCCCCCTCGCGATGAAGGCCAGCATCCCATTCGCCTTCCTGACCACCTGCTGCACCTGCAGGCTGGGTTTTTGCGACTCATGCACAAGGACCCCGAGGTCCCTCTGCACCGTCGCCTGCTGCAGTTTTTCGCCACGTAAGTAATAGTCCTTCCTACCATTCTTCCTACCAAAGTGGACCACCTCACACTTGCCAACATTAAATTCCATTTGCCAGTTCCTGGCCCATTCGCCCAGCCTATCTAGATCCTTCTGCAGACTCTCCACACCCTCCGCACAATTTGCCTTTCCCCCAATCTTGGTGTCATCAGCAAATTTCGACACCCTACACTCGGTTCCCTCCTCCAAATCATCTATATAAATGGTAAATAGCTGAGGCCCCAGCACCGACCCCTGGGGCACCCCACTAGTCACCAACCGCCAATCCGAATAGCACCCATTGACCCCCACTCTCTGCCTCCTATTTGACAACCAATCCTCTATCCACGCTAACACCCTACCCCCAACTCCATGTCCTCTGACCTTCTGCAGTAACCTCTTGTGAGGTACCTTATCAAACGCCAGTAGCGTTGCAAACAGTTAGGAGTAAAACGCAACAGTAATTTCACAATGAACTGGACATCACACATCAGGAAAAATATCCTCTGCCGACTGTGGTCACATCCTTGTACTGGCCCCCTGGGTCTTCTCTATTCCAATGCTCCCAGTACAACCAGAGAGTATTAAGAATGCTCAAGTTGGGTGTGTTATAAACCTTCGGCCAATTCTGTCTGTAAAGCAAGCCTTCCAGAATTAAGATTGATTTGTTTTTTGAAATAATAATTCTTTGGCTAATTATCAGCGTTCAAAGCACAACTGATTCCAAATTCAATTAAAGTACACACAAAATATCATCTGACAACTTTAATTCTGTACATAGAAATATAACAATTTAATCAAGGTAGCACTTTTTCTATAAATTACCTCCTCTTGATTTTATTTGCAAAGACATTTGGTTCATAACTGCTTTAGAATCATAGAATCCCTACAGTACAGAAGGAGGCCATTTGGCCCATCAAACCTGCACCGACAACAATCCCACCCAGACCCTATTCACGTATTTCTCTTGCTTATCCCCCTGACACTAAGGAGTAATTTAGCCTGGCCTGCACAATCAACCTAACCTGCACATCTTTGGTGTGTGGGAAGAAACCAGAGCACCTGGAGGAAACCCATGCAGACATGGAGAGAATGTGCAAATTCCACACAGGCAGCCACCCGAGGCTGGAATTGAACCTGGGTCCCTGGTGCTGTGAGGCAGCAATGCTAACCACTGTACCACTGTGCCTTTATCCTTCATCTCCCTGTATGCCTGCAACTGAATGTGCAACCAGGTATGCATAGGGAATGTCTTACATTTGGCTTAATCAATGGATAGTCCCCAACAGGCCATTAGTTATATTTTGATAGGAGGTATCAAAGTGGCAATTGTAAAAGGAAAAAGAAATTGGGGAGAGAGAAATTTACAATCTGTCATATTTATATTTTAAAAAATAATAGATTAATTATGCACCTGTTTCAAATGAGTCAAAATTCAGACCCCAGAAATCCCAAAAACATGGCAAGAGATGCATCCCAGATATTCCTCTGAATGCATACTTCAACTTGGAGAAGACTTGAAATTTCTGACCCATAGAATCAGAATTCCTATAGTACAAAGGGAGGCTATTCAGCCCAGCGAGTCTGCACCGACCACAATCCCACCCAGGCCCTATTCCCGTAATCTCACATATTTACCCTGCTAATCCCCTGACACTAGGGTCAATTTGGCACAGCCAGTCCACCTAACCCGTACATCTTTGGACTGTGGGAAGAAACCAGAGCACCCAGAGGAAACCCACAGAGACATGGGGAGAATGTGCAAACTCCACACAGACAGTGACCCAAGGCTGGAATTGAACCTGGGTCTCTGGTGCAGTGAGGAAGCAGTGCTAACCACCCTCCAGGATTGTGGTCCTTAAAGGGTTACATCCCATTCTTGCTCAAAGTGCAAATCCGTGGCTGTTTT
Organism: Carcharhinus amblyrhynchos; assembly: GCF_965287045.1. Lineage (NCBI taxonomy): Eukaryota > Metazoa > Chordata > Chondrichthyes > Carcharhiniformes > Carcharhinidae > Carcharhinus > Carcharhinus amblyrhynchos. The sequence goes on from NC_137326.1 coordinate 51,553,268, forward strand.
TAGAACAAAGGTTTTGCACCTTTTCATTTAACTCTTTATAGCTAACATGGCATAAGAAAAAGTTTCCCTTTCCAGTCTTGAACTGACCTACATAAATGAAGACCATAATATTTTCTTACTTTCACCAACTATAGCCAAAATAAATTACTGTCATCCATAGCTAACCAGCTGTAGGCAGGCAAAAAGCTGGCTAATGTCAGAAGACAGATCGGTAATGGAAAGAATCCAAGTGATCAACTAATTTAAATCTAATTTAAACAGTTGAGTATAAAAGCATTACCTAGCAACCATGTCTCTTTTTCAGAGCTGACATTTGGTTTCCTGTCAGTTTTTCCTACTCAAACCCTTATCATATTAAGGCCAGAAATAGACTTCCTCTATCTAAAACTGGACGGCCGTGGTACATTTAAAATAAAAACAAACTTGGGTGTTTGATCAAAGTACAAAGTCAATAGCAGCATACTTCATTGTATCCTTAACAGCATCAAGGTGGCTGCTGGAAAATAACTTCCTGTGCTAATAAGACATCCAATTCCCAGCAATGGTGCTAGATTCGTAGATTGAAAAATAAATAACCCACTTGGATTTAAACATGCAGTTGTTTATATCTGGCCCGCTTTCTATTTTTTTTTAAGTGACCTCAAAGCAAACAGTTAAAGTCTTCAGATAACACTATAGGTAGGAACTGGTTTGACGATGCTATTGCCTTCTGTTTTAGTGCACGGGGTGAATGAAGGAGGAACTAGCATTTAAAAAGGACACCCCAAATCAATTTATGGCCATTGAGGACTTCCAAAGTTTAGCCATTGTTATAATGAGGGAAATACGGCAGCCAATTTTGCATACAGCAAGTTTTGTCAAACAGCAAGAGATAATAACCAGATAATTTGTTTCAGTCATGTTGTCTGAGGGATAAATGTTGGCCAGAACATAGGAGATCTCCCTTGCTCTTTGAAATAGTGCCTTGGGATCTTTCATATCCACTCCATATAGGGGCTGAAATGAAAATGTTTAAACCTTCATAAGATTGCTTTAAAGTAAAATCTGGCACCATCCACGTGAGGTGATATTACAGCCCGTGGCCAAAAGCTTGATCAGAGGTAGGTTTTAAGAAGCATTTTAAATAAAGAAAGGCAGAAGAGGCAATGTGTTATTGCATAATCAGCATGTGAATGTGAATCTTTTCTGACCAAATGTTATGGCATTAATTAAATCAAGAATAGGAGAAAAACATACTGAAGGCGTATCTCACAGGAACATAACCCTGAACATTCATGAAAAAAGAAGTTTAATCCATCAATTCTCATCTGGGTAACCTTTACCAGAATTGTGCTATTGACAGTTTCAAAACCGAAAGACAAAATCAGTTTGTGTTCATACAGCACCTTTAAAGTAGAGAAACAGTGGAAGGTACTTCACAGGAGCGTTATCAAGCAATATTTGACACTGACACTAATGGAATGTTAGAACAAATGACTCGAAGCTTGGCCAAAAGGTAGGCTTTGAAGGTGGAGAGTGTTGGAGGAGTTTTGGGACAAGGTAATTATAGTGGAGGAAGTACTTGAACTTTACTTGGACCTAGGCAGCAGGGCACTCTGTATTATGACAATATATACACCTTTCTGAGTTTCAAGCACTTTTGACCTTTAATCTGAGTTTTGTAAACCACATATAGTTCAGGGTGGAAGGAGTTTAAATAAACTGGAAAACCAGCTATACTAATGAGGCGAGACCAGTGCCTTCTGCGTCCTCCTTGTACTAACTGCTGTACTCATTGGTTGTTTTCATTTTAATCACCAAAATTGCAGCAATCTGGCAAGAGCCTATTTTTCTCAAAATGAAACTAAAGCAGTTTTCCCGATTGCTGAGGGTAGACTTCTGAACTCTCTCTGTCATATTGCATATTGTCCTCACGGTATGGTTACACAGGAGACCACTGGGCTCATCATGTCAATGCTGGTTCAGTTGGTCCCACACCCCTGCCCCTTACTTGCAGCCTTGCAATTTGTTTCTCTTCACATAACTATCCAATTCCCTTTCAAAACCCAGGATTGGATCTGCCTCCATTACACTCAGATAGTGTGTTCCAGATCCTAACTAGTTGCTGCATAAAAGAGCATTTCCTCGTGTGCTTCTGGTTCTATTGCCAATCAACTTTTTATATTCATTCATGGGATATGGGCATCACTGACTCGACAAGCATTTATTGCCTATCCCCAATTATCCTCAAAAAGGTAGTGGTGAGCTACCTCCTTGAACCCCCACAGTCCAAGTGTTGTAGGAATGTTCACAGTGCTGTGAGGAAGGGAGCTGCAGGATTTTGACCCAGCAACAGTGAAGGAACTTCACATTTTAAACAAGACTCTGTTTAAAGTCTCTGATTCTGCTCAGTCCTCTCATGAAACTAACGTTCGCTTCTGTAAGGATAACAGCCCAGCTTCCCAATCTACATAACTGAAGTTTCTCCTGGAATCTTGGAACCTCTCTAATGTCTTCACATCTTTCCTAAAGTACAGTGCCGAGTATACTCCAGTTGAAGCCTAACCAGTATTTTATAACGATTCACCATAATGTCCTTACTTTTGTACTGTATGCCTCTTATTTATAAAGCGCAGGATCCCATATGCCTTATTAATTGCATTTCCAACTTGCCCTGCTACCTTCAATATTTGTGCACATATACCCCCAGATCTTTCTGGTTTTGCAACTTTTCATTCTTCCTACCAAAATGTATCACTTCACACATTTCAATAAATTTCACCTGCCACCGGTTTGTCCATTCCGCCAGACTACGTCCTCTTGAAGTCTATCACTATCTTCACAGTTTGCAATACTTCCATGGTTTGTGTCACCTGCAAATTTTGTAATTATGCCTTGCATAATATTGATCTACAAGAGTGCAGCCTTGATACTGATCCATGGGAAAGGTCTCTATACAGTGTACTCCATTCCAAAAATGAAACTATTCACCACTACTGTTTTTCCTGCTTTTAGCCAACTTCATATCCATGCTGCCACTGTCTCTTTTATTCCATGGGTTTCAACTTTGCTGACAAGCTGGTTATGTGGCACGTTAACAATCACCTTTCGGAAGTTCATGCACATGATATCAACAAACCATATTGCCCTCAGCAACCTCTCTGTTACTTCATTGTAAAGCTCAGTCAAATTAGTGCCACTGATTTGCCCTTAACAAGTCTTTGCTGGCTTTTCTTAATTAATTTGCACTTGGCCAAGTCACTATTAATTTTGTTCCAGATCATCATTTCTAAAAGCCTTCCCATTACCGAGGTTAAGCTGACTGGCCTGTTGGGTTTATCCCTGCAGCCTCTTTTGAAGAAGGTTATAACAGTGGTGTGTTGTTACTGTTGCCATAGCAGTGGTGGTGGAAGCTGATTCGATAGGGTCCTTTAAGAGACTTTTGGATAAGTACATGGGACTTAGTAAGAGGGTTATAGGTAACTCTGATAGGTAGGGACATATTGTGGGCTGAAGGCTGTGTTTGTGCTGTAGATTTTCTATGTTCTATGTTTTGCATGCAGCCAGCCTTCCTAATACCACCCCTTCATCGACTTTTAGCCCATCCAGTGTCTCAACAACCTCTCATTCATTACAACTGCGGCAGATCTTCTTGCTTGGTAAAGAAAGATGCAAAATAGTCATCTTTCTTACACATTAATGTAAGTGCCCTTTTTGGTCCTACTCACCCTTTTACCATCCATTTCTATTTACATGCCTATAGAAGACTTTTGGATTCCTTTTTATGTTGGCTGCTGCTTCCTTCGAATATTCTCTCTTTGCTGCTCTTAATTCATTTCTAGTCTGAATTTTCTATATTTAGTCTGGCTCTTACTTGTATTAGCAATCTGACATACACAACATTTTTCACTTCATCTTACTCTCTATCTATCATCCAAGGAGCTCTGGTTGGCTTGTTCTATCTTTCCCCCATGTGAGAGTGTACCTCGCCTTTACCCAAAATATCACCCCTTTAAAGGCAGTCTATTATTGAACTGCAATGTTGTCTACCAATCTTTGATTCCAATTTACCAGAGCCAGATCTTTTCTCACCCCGCTGAAATTGTCCTTTCATAACTAACTTGCTTTATTCTGGGTTGCACTTTATTCTTTTCTGTGGCTAGCCTAAACCTTATGATAGCATGATCACTGTCCAACATATGTTTCCCTACTGGCACATGACCCACTTCATTCCTTAGAATCAAATTTCTTCATTTTTATTTCTACCTCTTGGGCAGACCAGGGACCAGTGAATCAGTATTTTAGAAATACAAATTTTGTATTGGGAAATGGAGATTTTAGAGGAGGTATGGTATGTGTTTAATTTGTTGCTTCCCCGCAAATCAAATCAGGGCAATCACCACCTTCTCAAGGACAACTAGGGATGGGCAAAAAATGCTGGTCTAGCCAACGATGCCCACGCCCCTAAATCAGTATAATAAAAAGTTTGAATTTATTTCATGCCTTTGAAAACCTCAGGATATCTCAATGCATTGGAATGACCAACTATCCCATATTTTAAGGGATTCTGTGCCCTGTTTGCTGCTCACTGCCTCACCATTAGTTCCATATCTCTCAGGCAACAACTGGGAGACTGCTGCAGCATTGCCTCTTGCCACTGCCCTAAACCTTTGGTATTTGGGCATGCACACCGTGCATGTGTTTCCCTAGCGCAGTTCGGCCATTGACATGATAAGATGTCTCATTAAAGCCCGAGCTCGGGGAAAGAACATCTCATTGGCCTGTTTGTATTATAAGTCGTTATGGGCAAAATGTTGAGCAGTGCGTGGAGCACCAAGGGTGTAATGCACAAAATGAGCAACGTGTGGACCACTAAGGGAACAACACACAGAGCATTGAGGGAGCAGAGCGCAGCACGTTGACGGAGCAGGACACTGAGGAGCATTTTGTAGAGCACTAAGGGAGCAGCACACAGAGCCTCAAGGCAGCAGCCTGTAACGATAATATATTTGAAATGTTGTGAAGGGCCAAGTTTGTAATTGGGTGATTTCCAATTTCCCCAGACAGGAAGTCTTCTCTGAAGTACAGCATCTTTGTTGCTTCAACTCTACAGCATGGAAATGATGTACATTTCTGTTTAGAATGTAGCCTCTACAACTGCAGTTAAAAAGGCTACAGATCCTTCAAGGATGCCATGAATATGGAACTTAATCATTTGTTCAATAAAAGAATAATCAACCAATCCCCTACTCTGGCCTAGCCAACATCGAATCCACCTCCTCACTCCACTGCCTTATTATCTTTCCCGCGCTGGTCATCCTGCAAACCATTTTACAGGCCAATTCAGTTCTTTACAAATCTAGTCATTGCCTTAAAAAAATTTGTTCATAGCAAGCTCCCATAAATGACAATTAAATAATAACTAGATTGAGAGGTATAAGTTAAAAGATAAATACCCACGAGTATACCCTTGCTCTTCTTTGATACAATCGTAGTGATCAACAGTTATCATGGTCTCTAGATAGAGTAGCGGAGAATGGAAAAACCAGGAATCAATTAGACGATGTAAAAGTGGAAGGACATCAAAGCCAATCTGGATAGAAGAACTGAAGTGTTCAAATGGCCTTCCTTATCCATGACTATCTTGCGGTTTTGCTTGTCCCTTTTTCTCAGAATTATGCAAATAAGACTGATCTCAATTACAATCTAAATTAAATCCTTTGATAAAATATCAATTATTTTAAATGTTTTAATTCAATTGAATCTGAAGAGGCAACCTGTTCTGGTTTAGCTTAGACATGGATAGCAGATACAAACAAAATGCCATTACCTGACTCTAATAAATTATAGCTACAGGTATGAATTTCATTTAATGAGCATCACATGTTATCACCACGTGATTGGTGGAGGACACAAGAAAAAAAATCTATCATTTGTGATATATATGTTTGATCATGTGGCTGACTATTACTTTCAGCAAGAAATGAAATGTGCATTAACTACACTGACAGCTAACTGATATTTATTTCTTCTTGACTTTTCCATGTTTAAAAACTGCTCTCTCTCTGTTGTCCAGCATCTGCTTTGTTTTTATTCATTTTGGTGGAGATTTTTCTGCTCTCATTACGCTCCGCCTCACTCCTCATTGGGGTACAGTTCATAAGAACATAAGAACATAAGAAATAGGAGCAGGAGTAGGCCATCTGGCCCTTCGAGCCTGCCCCGCCATTCAATAAGATCATGGCTGATCTGTCGTGGCTCAGTTCCACTTTCCCGCCCTCTCCCCATAACCCTTAATCCCCTCTCTTATCAAAAACCCATCAACCCGCTTCTTAAAAATATTTAGCGAGGCAGCCTCCACCACTTCAACGGGCAGAGAATTCCAGAGATTCACCACCCTTTGAGTGAAGAAGTTCCTCCTCAACTCCGTTCTGAACTGCCCCCCCTTTATCTTGAGGCTGTGCCCCCTAGTCCTACTGTCTTTTTTGAGCGGGAAGAGTCTTTCCACCTCTATCCTATCCATCCCATTCATCATCTTATACGTCTCAATGAGATCTCCCCTCATTCTTCTAAACTCTAACGAGTACAAGCCTAGTTTATTCAGCCTCTCCTCATAGCTCAACCCCCTCAACTCCGGTATCAGCCTAGTAAACCTCCTCTGCACTCCCTCCAAGGCCAAAATATCCTTGCGCAGGTGCGGCGCCCAAAACTGCACACAGTACTCCAGCTGCGGCCTCACCAATGCCCTATACAGCTGCAGCAAGACCTCCCTACTTTTATATTCAATCCCCCTCGCTATGAAGGCCAGCATCCCATTCACCTTCCTGACCACCTGCTGCACCTGCAGGCTGGGTTTTTGCGACTCATGCACAAGGACCCCGAGGTCCCTCTGCACCGTCGCCTGCTGCAGTTTTTCGCCACGTAAGTTCACCACCTCTCTGGTTCTCACACTCTTTCCTCAGCTGCTCCATTACTGTCAGTTTCCAGATGTGCACGAGCTACAGTGCCCAGTCACCAAAAGACTGCATGTCAACACTACCTAGTGCCTGGAGTAAGGTGGGCATGCTATCCCTGTCAATGCTGTGGACCAGACAAGGACAAAAAGGTGGCCTGAAGTGAATCAGATCCCTGTGAGGGCCTGCCGCTCCTCTTAACATTACAGCAGAATTTATAGCCTAGCTGAAGACTGCATCATAAACCAGATCCATACAATCTAAAATTGGGCCAACAGGAATTTAAAAGCTTGAAAAAGTACATATGTGAATATATTTCTCCCACATACAATTTTGTTAAAAGTGTCCATTTTCTGAATATAACAGTTAAACTTGCACTGAGTTCAAGCCTTTTTAGGGCAAGATATACAGACTGCACAAAATAATTTATTTCCTCTCTGGTTTGATCCCTCCCTTCTTCCGGGCCAATGTAATTAACTTTATCATCAGTTGAGATATCCAAACAAGATTGCTACATTCTCTGATTTCAGTTACAATCCAAAGTTATTGGTGGATCAAAGTAGTCAACCTTTTGATATCTTTACATAAATATTTGTATTTAATTAGCCCTCAAATGGCAGTCACGCAATCTGCATATAGGCTGAGAAGTGCACACTATTCAATCCCCTTTGCCTCGATCAAAACATTATAATTGTGTATTTCATTTAATTATGACATTTTATTGCACAGAATAATAAAGATATGCTTGCAAAACAAAATATGCAGCAATTGATATTTGAACTGAAACAGTTATTATTTATGTCAATGTATAAGGTGTATTTTACTCTGTCAAAATGAAAATGTTACTGAAGTCATGAGGGAATTCTTCAATTATTCAACATTGGAGGAGAAAAGCATGTGGGTAAACAATTAACTGAAAATTTAAATAACTGGTCAGTGTGCGAGGATTGAAGCGTCAGTGTACTGGTCAGTGTGAGTGTCATAGAGTCATAGAAGCTTACACCATGGAAACAGGCCCTTCGGCCTAACTTGTTCATGCCGCCCTTTTTTTTAAGTCCCTAAACTAATCCCAATTGCCTGCATTTGGCCCATATCCTTCTATATCCATCGTACCCACGTAACTATCTAAATGCTTTTTAAAAGATAAAATTATACCTGCCTCTACTACTACTTCTGGCAGTTTGTCCAGACACTCACCACCCTCTGTGAAAGAATTGCCCCTCTGGACACTTTTGTATCTCTCCCCTCTCACCTTAAATCTATGCCCTCTAGTTTTAGCCACCCTTACCTTTGGGAAAAGATATTGACTATCTACCTTGTCTATGCCCTCATTATTTTATAGACCTCTACAAGGTCATCCCTCAGCCTCTTAAGCACCAGAGGAAAAAGGTCCCAGTCTATTCAGCCTCTCCTTATAACTCAATCCATCAAGTCCCAGTAGCATCCTAGTAAATCTTTTCTGCACTCTTTCAAGTTTAATAATATCCTTTCTATAATAGGGTGACCAGAATTGCACACAGTATTTCAAATGTGACCGTACCAATGTCTTGTACAACTTCAACAAGATGTCCCAACTCCTGTATTCAATGTTCTGAGCGATGAAACCAAGCATGCCAAATGCCTTTTTTACCACTCTGTCCACCTATGATTCCACTTTCAAAGAGCTATGAACACGTACTCCTAGATCCCTTTGTTCTGTAATTCTCCCCAGTGCCCTACCATTAACTGAGTAAGTCCTGCCCTCATTCAATCAACCAAAATGCATCACCTCGCATTTGTTTAAATTAAACTCCATCTGCCTTTCGTCAGCCCATTGGCCCAATTGATCAAGATCCCGTTGCAATTGGAGGTAACTTTCTTCATGTCCACTATGCCACCAATCTTAGTATCATCTGCAAACTTACTAACCATGCCCCCTATATTCTCATCCAAATCATTAAAAAAATGACAAAACAGTGGGCCCAGCATTGATCCCTGAGGCACACCACTGGTCACAGGCCTCCAGTTTGAAATACAACTCTCTACAACCACTCTCTGGCTTCCATCAAGAAGCCAATTTTGTATCCATTTAGATACCTCACCCTGGATCCCGTAAGATTTAACTTTATGCAATAACCTGCCATGCGGTACCTTGTTAAAGGCCTTGCTAAAGTCCACGTAGACAACATCAACTGCACTCAGAGGACTGACGAGTCGGTGAACTGGTCAGTGTGTGAGGATTGACGAGTCGGTGAACTGGTCAGTGTGTGAGGATTGATGAGTCAGTGAACTGGTCAGTGTGTGAGGATTGACGAGTCGGTGAACTGGTCAGTGTGTGAGGATTGACGAGTCGGTGAACTGGTCAGTGTGCGAGGATTGACGAGTCGGTGAACTGGTCAGTGTGCGAGGATTGAAGAGTCGGTGAACTGGTCAGTGTGCGAGGATTGAAGAGTCGGTGAACTGGTCAGTGTGCGAGGATTGAAGAGTCGGTGAACTGGTCAGTGTGCGAGGATTGAAGAGTCGGTGAACTGGTCAGTGTGCGAGGATTGAAGAGTCGGTGAACTGGTCAGTGTGCGAGGATTGAAGAGTCGGTGAACTGGTCAGTGTGCGAGGATTGAAGAGTCGGTGAACTGGTCAGTGTGCGAGGATTGAAGAGTCGGTGAACTGGTCAGTGTGCGAGGATTGACGAGTCGGTGAACTGGTCAGTGTGCGAGGATTGAAGAGTCGGTGAACTGGTCAGTGTGTGAGGATTGAAGAGTCGGTGAACTGGTCAGTGTGCGAGGATTGAAGAGTCAGTGAACTGGTCAGTGTGTGAGGATTGAAGAGTCAGTGAACTGGTCAGTGTGCGAGGATTGACGAGTCGGTGAACTGGTCAGTGTGTGAGGATTGAAGAGTCAGTGAACTGGTCAGTGTGCGAGGATTGAAGAGTCAGTGAACTGGTCAGTGTGTGAGGATTGAAGAGTCAGTGAACTGGTCAGTGTGCGAGGATTGACGAGTCGGTGAACTGGTCAGTGTGTGAGGATTGAAGAGTCAGTGAACTGGTCAGTGTGCGAGGATTGAAGCTAACAAGTGTGGGAAACCAGCAGAGGCAGAAAAGTGAATTGTTTAGCAGATAGAAACTGCAACTGAACTAATTGTGTGAGCTGTGGCTGATCACAAATAAGAAGTGTGAAAAATAGCACTTCTGCCACAATGAAGTAGATTTTAATGAACGCTATTTATAGAAGAGCTGAACAGCTGCACAGTTGGGAGCTGAAGCAGAATCAGACACTCCAGTGAAATGGTTTTATGTCTGCTCGTTCACAAATGAAAGGTGATAATTTACTGTTCAATCGTCCAAGAAAAGCAACCCATATCCTCAACTATCTCTCCCTTTGCACCCAGTTCTAGTCCCATGTCTCTTCAAATGAAATGAAGGCAGAGATAGATGACTTTCTTCTGTAAATTCTGGCTATTTGGAGACTACCTTAATCCTCGAATGATGGAATAGGAAATAGAAACGTAGAAAATAGGAGCAGGAGTAGGCCATTTGGCCCTTCAAACATAATCTGCCACTCAGTATGATTGTGGCTGATCCTCTATCTGGACATCATACCCCCATGCTTTCCCCATACCCCTTAGCAGCTTTAGAGTCCAGAAATCTATATATTCAGTGACTTGGCCTCAACAGTGGTAGAGAATTCCATATGTTCATTACCCTCTGCATGAAGTTTCTCCTCATCTCAGTGGTCTACCCATATCCTGAGACTGTGACCCTTCGTTCTAGACTCCCCAGCCAGAGGAAACAATGTCCCTGCCCTGTCAGAATTTTATGTTTCAATGAGATCCTCTCTCATTCTTCTGAATTCAAGTAAATACAGGCCCAGTCAATCCTGCCATCCCAGGAGTCAGTCTGGTGAACCTTTGCTGTGCTCCGTCTATGGCAAGTATATTCATTCTTAGTAAGACTACTAAACTGCAGACAATATTCCAGGTGTGAGCTCACCAAGGCTCTGTATAGGTGCAGTTAGATATCCTTGCTCCTGTACTCAAGTCCTCTTGCAATCAAGTCAACATACCACTTGTCTTCCTAACGGTTGGCTGTACCTGCTTTCTCACCACTCCATATTTTGAACGACTGAGAGAGAATTATAGAGTTTCCTTCAGCATATGATGGTTCCATACTGGATAATCATTATGGTTATATGGATAAGCAAGCTCTTCCTTCATAGTTTTGGCAAACCTTTAGCCTATTCCATCGCCATTCAGTGAGATCATGGCTAACGTGCAAACTAACTCCACATGGCCATGTGTGGGGTTCTATATCCCTTATCTTTGGCTAACAAAAGTCTTATGTTCTGAGATTTTAAATTTTCAATTGATCTAGCATCAATTGTCATTTGTGGGAGCAACTTTCAAATTTCCACCACTTCATGTGTAGAAGTGTTTCCCAATTTCACTTCCAAAATGAAAGACCAAAATACTGCCAATGCTGGAAATCTGAAAGTAAAGCAGAAAATGCTGGAAAAACTCAGCAGGTCTGGCAGCATCTGTGGAGAGAGAAACAGAGTGAACATTTTGAGTCTAATGACGACTGAACAATGTTCAGTTCCATGTGCATCTCCCCAGAAACTGCAAGTCCATGCCCACATGCAGCAGAACCTGAACAATATTCAGACTTGAGTGGTAAGTGGCAAGTACCATTCTAACGTCAAGAGCCAGACAATGACCATCTCCAGAAAGAAGAATCTGACCATCTCCCAATGATGTTAAATGGCAATACTATCACTGAATCCCTCATCACTGATCTCCTGGGGGTGTGGGTGGGGACTGGTGGCGGTTCCCATTGATCAGAAACTGAACTGGACCAGTCATATAAATATTGTGGCTACAATATTTGTATGACTGGAGATTGTGTTACACATAAACTCAGCTCCTAACTCCCCAAAGTGTATCATCTACAATGTGCACATTTGGAGTCTGAGGGAATATGCTCTCCACTTGCCTGGATGAGCCAAACTCCAACAACACTTAAGAAGCTTGACACTATCCAGCACAAAGCAGCCCATTTGATCAGCGCCACTTTAAATATTCACTCCTACCACTACTGAAACCCAGGCTTATGACCACTACCATCTAGAAGGACAAGGACAGCAGATGCATGGGAATACTATCATCGCCAAGGTCCCATCCAAGCCATGCAAGAGACTTGGAACTATATCACCATTTCTTCATTGTTGCTAGGTCAAAATCCAGGAACTCCCTCCCTAACAGCATTGTGGGTGTACCTACACCACATGGATCACAGTGGTTCAAGGCAACAGCTCACCACTGTCTTCTCAAGACCAATGGCAATAAATGGTGTCCAAACCAGTGACAAATCCCTTTTTTATTCATTTCTGGGATGTGGGCATTGCTGGCTGTGGCCATCCCTAACTGCCCTCCATTTTATAGAAAATTTAAGAATCAACTACATTGCTGTGGATCTGGAGTCACATGTAGGTAAGGACAGCAGATTTCCTTCCCTAGAGGTCAGATAACTTTTAATTCACAAAAATTTACTTATTTTATTTATTAGTCACAAGTAGGCTTACATTAACATGGCAATGAAATTACTGTGAAATTCCCCTAGCCGCTACATTTCAAAGTCTGTTCAGGTACACTGAGGGAGAATTTGGCATGGCCAATGCACTCAATGGACTGTGGGAGCACCTGGAGGAAATCCATGCAGACACAGGGAGAACGTGCAAGCGCCACACAGACAGTGACCCTAGCCAGGAATTGAACCGCAGTCGGCGCTCTGAGACAGCAGTGCTAACCACTGTGCCGCCGATGGGTTTTCACAGCAATTGATCATGATTTTGTGGTCGTCATTAGGCTTCTGGATTCCAGATTTTATCCAAATCAAATTTCTTCACCTCTCATGGTGGGATTCGAACTGGAGCATTACCCCGGGTCCCTGGATTACTAGTCCAGTGACAATACCACTGTGTCACCACCTGTCCCGTGAATGAATGAAAACAAAACAAAATTAATTTGGCTTTCATTTCCAGATGCTGACTGAGCTATTGTACATTATTAGAATCTACTTTATTTTTGCAAAGGCTTTGGGACCAGCTTCTCTTTCATACTTGACAGTGGCTTAATAGGCTTAAAATTTACCTTGTGGCACATGTAGGATCCGCCCTTCTTCACCTTGTCTGTTCCAGATGGAGGGCCCATCTGCAGAAAGAACATTGAATTGCATGGTCAGCATACATAGAAACACAGCAGTAAAATCAGGAACGGCAATGTGACTATCTGAAAAGAGGAAAACAAGTCAGCCCTCAACTCACTGCTGCTGTCATACTGTACTGTGAAAGGTTTTTGTTTGCAGCTTTAAGTTTGGAGACACCTGGCAACGTGTGATGAGCTCCTTGGAATATAAACGAATGGCTATGAGCATGGAGATGGAACAAGATTGCTCCCTGGAGAGTTTTATCATCGTTACTTTTGTTATTTGTTCCTGACTCCCACAGTGATTAATGTCCCTTGCTTGAATCCATATCAAGCAGTGGCAATGAAAGTTGTGTTACAATTTATCTTAGCTGTATTTAAAAATCTAAACACAGTCAGGCAGCATGTTCCATAGCCTGCTTGCTGTTAAGATGATTACAACCTATATCGGCTACAAAGGATACCACTGTTGTCAAACATAGGGTAATGTGTGCGTATGCATATATGTATGCACATCTGCGTGTGCACAAACAACGAGGTAAACTGGATAGTGCCAATCAGGAGCTGTATTTAATACAGTACAATATGAGAATGATTAGAGCCGGGGGCTGTGTCCTGCATCATCATTACTGTCAGCTCACTTTTAGTATAGACTGTACACAACAGCCGAGCATTATTAACTGGAACTAATCCAAAAGACTTGGGTCAGGTTCCAAATGTGCAGCATAAACTACTGATGCTCACAACACTTGAAGATGGTTTGAAGCTATGTGACAGTGCTTTCATATTGCCTCTGTTTTCACCATCTTTTCAAAGATTCAGATTAGTATCAAATCATCAATATGCCTCAGGACATTTCCTCACTGGATGAGGAATTTATTTCATTAAATGTGTTGTTGTTGTAAGGTCAGTCAGAGCTGAGGAAGGAGCATGTTCCCGAAATACTCTATATTGACTATGCTGGCACCTGTCAGATACCATGCTTGACCTAATTTAAGCTTACATGGTTTCTCTACACTGTGACTGTAACGTGTACTTTTACTCTGAATGAGTGAAAAATTTGTGTAAGTGTTTACTAGTAAGCATTGCCCTACCCATTCCTTGATCATAACGCTCCATCGACGGTGGCAAGGGACTAAAGCCATGGAGACTGGTAACCTTAGGCTGTCCTGAAGAAAACATGTGAACAGAAGGAAAATCCTATCATTTCAAACTATGTCAGAGAAGGCAGGGACTGATTATTCCAAGGACCTATGAACCAGTGTTAACCTCAATATATTATAGTTCAGAACACAGCAGGTTACCCAAATAGCTACTGTGTTAGTTATTCTTTGAAATTTTATTCACTGACTATCCTTCCTTTGTTTATTTGATTTGTGTAAATTATATGCTGCTTTATGCAAATTTGTGTGTTTGTGACCAGTTATTAAAGTTCACTTTGATTTGGAATCTAATTCATTGTGGATGGCTTAAATTTTCTGGATGAAGCTTCAGTTTAATAGAGATGTGACTCCAGGAAGGGAATTTAAGATGAAGAGCAGCACTTGAATTTAAACAGCGTCATAAAATTAATGAAGAGGAGGCTTCCTCTAAAGAGCTCTCTTAAACAAATAAGCCCAGTATTTTTTCCTCTTTTGTGACAATCTGTCACTTTAGATCTCTCCTTTGAGCTGGGGGTATTCCTCTGACTGGGGTTACAAGGTTTATGAGTATAACAATTGAAAATTACAGTCAATGACCTTCTGGACCTTTCCTGGCTGATGGTCACGAGTAAGTTTAAAATAGCAAATTGCAACATCACATCAATCCGGCCGTCAACCTAGCCGTCCTGCGACTGAACGCTGCCAGCTGAAGTGCCGCGTGACGGGCAGTAGGGCCAGTTTGCAAAGTGACAGGTTTTCCATCCGAACTGTTCCCTCAGAGCCTGCATCAATTACCCTACCCTTCCCATCGCCTTCCTTACAAGCCTGGCAGGATCCCATTTCGAAGCAGAGAGCCAAGCAGAATTTTGCTCAGCAAGGTATTTAGAGTTATGGAATCAAAATGGATAGATGCGCTCACGTGCATATCCAAGTGGATGGAGGAATAGGCTCGAATAACTGAATGCCTATTCCTGTTCCTATAAATCAAGGAGGCAAGCGTTTGCAAAGGTGGGAAAAAGACTGACATGAAATGATTTCCCATTGAGCAAAAATTATTTTTATAATATCTAAATTGGAGGAAGGTGATATATATATATATAAAGATCCTTCATTAACCTGCCCAATGTTTGGAACTTGATTGACACATCTTCCCATAGTCACTGACAGCTCATTATGAAACTGGCAGCTCACGCTCCTTTCCACACGTTTTGGCAGATATCCCAAACCCTTATTTAAATAGGAAAGAAAACAGTATACAGCTGATATTTCTTTCGCCCAACAAACACATGTCAGTCCTGGTGATTACTACAGGTTTATGAAGCATAATACCGTCAATCTCTAATATTTTACCAGGATGTTGCCTGGTATGGAGGGTCTTAGTTATGAGGAGAGATTGGGTAGACTGGGGTTGTTCTCCCTGGAATGAGGGGAGACCGAATTGAGGTGTACAAAATTATGAAGGGTATAGATAGGGTGAATAGTGGGAAGCTTTTTCCCAGGTTGGAGGTGACGATCACGAGGGGTCACAGGCTCATGGTGAGAGGGGTGAGGTATAACTCCAATATCAGATGGACTTTTTTTTATGCAGAGGGTGGTGGGGGTCTGGAACGCGCTGCCAAGTAGGGTGGTGGAAGCAGACACGCTGGCATTGTTTAAGAATTACCTGGATAGTCACATAAGCAGCCTGGGAATGGAGGGATACAAACGTATGGTCTAGTTGGACCGATGTGCGGCACAAGCTTGGAGGGCCGAAGGGCCTGTTTCTTGTGCTGTACCGTTCTTTGTGTTATCAGAAGGGGGTTGAATGCTCGTGCAGAATCAGAACTTACCAAAATGGTGATGCAGGAATCATGGAAAGATTTAACTGGTAAAACAAAAGTAACAATTTCCCCAGTAACTTAAGCATTACATACACAATCTGGAAAAACTGTAAGATTACGAGATGCAAGAGGCTTAGAAGCTTAAATTCAGAGCACAAATTGCATTCCTTCCAGCATACAAGACTGAATGGTGATCTGATTGAAGTGTTCATTAAAAGGAGTCGATATGAAACAGAGAAACTATCTCCCCTGATGGAGGAAATCAGGAATGATGGGATATAATCTTAACATTAGCATATGGCCATTCAATGGCAGAATTAAGATATTCTTTTTCCACAAAAAGAGTAAGGAAAATCTGGAACTTCATAGGTTGTGAATATTCAAACAAATTAAGAGTTCAAGCCTGAAAGCAATAATTCTTTGCTGTGTAAACTAATCAAGGAATATGGCGTAAAGGTGGGGTAGTGTCACTGAGGTCACCCATGATCTAATTGAATGGCCAAGTAACCTTAAGGGGATGAGGCTTCCTCCTGTTCCTATGATTTAAACAGTCTTATTAGATTCCAAATGAATAGAAGAATTCAACAATAAAAAAGGGCAAATTTTAAAAACTGCATTTGCATGCATGCAAAATTAGGGATACATACCAGGGTTGCCTCAATTTCTGTCTTTGGTTTAGTACAGGTTAAATATCTGGGGCTTAAAATGAGGACTGCTCCTTTCATAATATAAAATGGTGGACACAAAACATTTCATTTGTGAAACTATGTAGGATTGCTGATCACTACATGGCAAATAAACTTATCCCTTTGCTCAGAGGAATAGTGGAATTAATGAAAAGGCAAATCACATTGGTAGATTAGAACAGCTCAGTTGGTCCATCAATGTGCTCATCACTCAGGGTGCATCAAAGCCTCCATCCCACCTTGCATAGTTGATTTTTAACCCCACATAAACATAAACATTTTCTTTGTGCAACATTTTCAAATACATGTTCAAAGGAGCCAGAGAGAAGTATTTCTTAGTTCGGGTTAGAGGGTTCAGTTCCGTGAACACTTCAAAGCTTATGCATTTCAGGTAAAACATCCAATCTCAAAAGAAGCACTTCAAGAACACATACTAGGGTAGCAGCAGCGAGGTTCCATGCCAACTCTGAGCTGGTGCCAATCAGATAATTGATGAAATCAAAACATGAAGAACTATGGCCAATGATCCAGTGGTTACCGGATCAGAGCTGGTTGGGTGCAAAAGCCCACTGGTGAACTTTGCAAAGTTAATTGTTTACAAAAGGTTCACGTATTCACACAAAGAGACAATCTGCTGCATTCTTAGATACACAAATGATTAAAAAGTAACAACGAAGATTAATAAGGCCATTGACTACAAAACAAACCAAGCAGCAGAGTTCATTTGTAGAGTTTAAAACTGAAAAGCGAAGAGGTTACTTTCAGCGTGCATAGAAGCTGGATTAAATCACAGGTTGGAGTACTGTGAATAGGTCCAGTCTCCATATTGTGGAAAGAGAAATCCAGAAGCACTGGAGAAGGTGCTGAAAAAAAATCCTGAGAGAGGATACCAGAACTGAACTAATATACTCATCAAGAAAGACCGAAGATCGAGAAAGGTCAGGAGGATGATGCGGGGAAGAGCAGTCTGAGTGGAAAAAAGGGATAGCAAAAGTTAAAGTTTTCCCATTTCTGATATCGAGAAGATCCGATTTTTCCTGGACTGTGGAGGTCTTGATTGCTTCCGTCAATGAGAGTTCATGTTGCTCATGAATCATCTTGTGTGCACTCCACTTGGTGGTTTTCATGTGCTCATCTGGATTCTAGCTCCAAAAGATTGGATATCTCTACACTGAGCCAGCCAATGAGCTTTTCATATCATGGCTCATGATAAGAATATGTATGAGAGAAAGATGAGGGAGGAACTGTGGGGGTTGGGGAGAAGAGACTACAGTTGCCCAGAACTAAAATGCTGGTTACAAAGTCTAGTGGAGAGAAATTGCAGAGCTGGAGTTGGGGGTGGTGAGAAAGGCTGGCCGGTATGAGTGGGCAAGCATGTGAGAAATTATGTAAGAAAGACGGGGAAGAGTTCATGCTAGAGGTAACCTCACTAAAGTGTACAAAATTCTTAGAGCTTGACAGGGTAGATGCAGGAAGGATGTTTCCCCTGAGTGTGGGGTGAGAGGTTTGCAAACCACAGGACACAGTCTCACGTTAAGACATTGGCCATTTCAGAGAAAATGAAGAATTTCTTCTTTTAGACGTGATAAGTATTTGGAGTTCTCTACCCCAGAGGGCTGTGAGCACTCAATCATGGAGTTCAAAACAGAAGTCGATAGTTTTCTAGATACCAATGACATCAAGGGATGCAGAAAAAGCACTCAAAACTGCCACTGAGATAGATGAGCCATTGAATGGCACAGCAAAATCAAGAGGCTGAATGGTCTACTCCTGCTCCTATGTTTTTGTCTCCCTCCATTTTCAGCCTTTCTCGATAAGAGTATTATTTCTGGTAATGTCCTCATGAATCTTTGTGGGAGTTTTCCATTTGCGAACTGGTTGCTACTTTTCCTACAAAATAACAGTGTTTACACCTCAAAAGTACACAATTGCCAGTAAAACATTTTTAAGGCACCCTGAGATTGTAAAACTTGCTATAGAAATGAAAGTACTTTCCTTTTACTGGATCTGGGTACCTGTGTCCACTAGCATCAAAATAAACCTGGAGCACAGATGCAATTCTTGACACCTACTAGAAATTATGTTGAATAGGTTATGTGGCTTCCTGTAATTCTGACTATGTTTTTAAAATTCCTTCATGTAGCTTGGGAGGCATTGGCTGGGCCGGTATTTATTTGCCATTCCCAACTGTCCTTGAGATGGTGCTGGGCTGCATTCTTGAACCACTGCAGTTCCCATAGTGTTGTTAAGAAGGGAATTCCAGAACTTTGAAAGAACAGCAATATAATTCCAAGTCAGGATGGTGAGTGACTTGGAGAGGAACTTGCAGGTGGTGGTGTTCCTGTGCATCTGCTGCCCTCGTCCTCTGAGATGCTGGAGATTGTGGGTTTAGAAGGTGCTGCCTAAGGAGCTTTGGGAAGTTGCTGCAGTGCATCTGGTAGATGGTACACACTGCTGCCACTGTGCATTGGTGGTGGAGAGAGTGAATGTTTAAGGTTGTGAATGGAGTGCCAATCAAATGGGGTCATTTGTCGTGGATGGTGTCATGCTTCTTGAATGTTCTTGGAGCCACACTCATCCAGACAAGTGGACAGTATATCATTATACTGCTGACTTCTGCCTTGCAGATTGTGGGAGTCAGAAGGTAAGCTACTCACTGCAGAATTCTCAGCCTTTAACCTCCTCTTGTAATCAGAGTTGTTACATGGCTAGTCCAGTTCAGTAACCCCCAGGGTGTTGATAGAGGGAGATTTGATGATGGTAATGCCGTTGAATGGTAAGATGGTTAGATTCTCTCTTGTTGGAGATGGTCATTGCCTGACATTCATGAGGCATGAACATCAATGTTATCTCCAGCAAAAAGCAAAATAAAGCTATATTGTGAGGCATTCAAGGTGTAATTGGAGCTAGATTGAGAAACCATCTCTTTCATAATTTTCCTCAGAAGGATTTTGAAACTATTCAAAATTAAATATGACATTTAGCATAGGTTCGAAAAAACTTTTAACAGTTTAGCATCGTTTAAATATTTCACAGAATGTTGTAATGTAAAAATGATTGTCAACTTTTAGTGTTATTGCCATTTGGGATTCTGTTCCTAAGAGCGTGATTATGTTTAGACAGAGACTGAGAAGAAAATTTGATTTTTCAGCTACTTGACATGTTCAATTGTTTATTTATTACAATCATCAAATCTGCAGGATCTAGTTCTCGCTAATAATTTTTGATGAGAAGGAAGCAGTCTTGTATAATGCTGGAATTCTGGTGGTATTAGATGTTGGGGCAATCGTCTTGTGTGAAGTTATAGAATGTCACAGCACAAGTAGATCATTCAGCCCACTGTGGCTGGGCCAGCTCTTCACTCAACAATGAAATGTCAGTTTATGTATTGTGCTCAAGTCTCTGAAACAGGATTCAAACTCACAGCATTCTGACTGAGGCAAGAGACCTGCCACTGAGCTGTAGCTAGCTAAACATGCAAAGTTACACAAATTACTAGTGCATTAGCAGCTCACCTGATCATTTTTAAATAATGAATTAATATCCACTATTTAATATGGGATTAAATGCGACTAGGACTCGATCTTGGAATGATTAACTGGTACAAAGTTCAGGAAAGTAATGCATTTTGTGATGCATGTATTCAGTGGACTCCAGTTAGACTATTGATCCAGAAAAATGTGGCAGCAAGCAACTTATCAAGAGCCACTGTGGTTCAGATATGAATGTTACATCTTTCTCAACAAAATGTAGCCTCAGCCAAATTGAAACTGGCTGGTGTAAACTGTTGGCAGAAAGAAATTTGTCGTTTGTAAATGAACACAAACTGCTGTTGGAAGGTGTCAGCACTTGAAACTGCATCAGGAATTTGGCGCAATAATTGTTGAATTCTGCTAATTAACTTATGATATCAAAGCATGGGCTAATTTGTAGGTTCCAATTAAATATATATGGACATTTAGGTCCAGGCTGTTGCTGTTGCCTAGTGAGTGCCATGTATGCAAAAGCCCACCCAAGTGGTGGGAACAATGAATATGAACAACACAGGCTGTCAGCTGTCCCTATTTAGACTCAATGCATTTGCTCTCATTCCGCACCCCTGAAAGGTTAAATGCAAACATGCCAGCAAGCTGAATTGACAACTGCTGTTTGGAAATGATCACACCATTATTTCAATGGCTGCTTTACCATGGGACCCTGCCAGCACAGTTCTGATAGTTTTGCTTTGTCTTCTAGTTGTATAAATTGCTTTAGTTTGTCATCTGCAAGGCTGCCCCAATACCTTCGAAATCTATCTTGAGTGACAGCTCGTAGGCAGGAACTGTCTGAAGCGGTGTAAAAATTTGACATGCTTTTGCTTAGTTTGCTTTACACACCTATCACATATATGTCACTATGGTGCACAGAATTCTGTCAGCCCAATGGTGTGTTTGCATAAAAAGCTCAAAGGCTTGCTGTCACTTTCATATCATAAAGCAGTCTTAAAAGTCAGTGATTCTATTTTCCTTTGCTGGCTTATTTCTGCTTCTGTATAATCTTACTTTCTCACAGTACACCTAATTAGTTTTTAGCCTGTGCTACTTAATGCTTCAGTGCTTTTAAAAAAAATCAGTGCAGTGCAATATATAAGCACAGAGCTCATTGTTCACCTGGTTTCACAACATTCCTGATAAACTCACAAGGTGAATTTTGTGATCTGCAAAAGGTGTGCACTTGCCTATTAAAGTTGATTGCTTGAAGGAAAATAAAAATGCATGAAGTAGTCAAAACTGTGACAATGGTCTTTATCATCTCAACTATCTTGTGCTCATGATGCTTAAATTTCCCGCTCTAATTAATGATTCAGCAATTTTAGCCAGCAAGTGGCTGAACCATGGTTTCACCTGGATGATATTACTTATTCTACAGCAGACCAGGGCTACCCTAGGTCACATGGAAGCATATCACTTGACGTGTCCAATCTTGATTGGAAGGACATGCGAACAGCCCAGTGAAGAATGGATCATGCAGGTTTGGGTCTATTAATGCTAGTTGTCAAGAATCACACCTGGATAACAGTCTGTTAGCAAGGGATGAGGTGCCAAATATAACTGAATAGAACTGTACTCCAGCCAGAAGTTGATGCTTTCTGGGGAAAAAGAACTTGATGTGGAGATGCCGGCATTGGACTGGGGTAAACACAGTAAAATGTCTGACAACACCAGGTTTAAGTCCAACCGATTTATTTGATAGTAAACTCACTAGCTTTCGAGGTTTCCCTCTTCTTCAGGTGAATGGAGAGTTCTGGCCTCAGACAGAGCATATAAAGCACAGACAGTTTACAGATTACTGATTAGAATGCAAATCTTTACACCTAACCTGCTGTTCAAGTCCTAAAGTGGCCGACAACGTGAGTGGAAGGAGCACTGATCACAGGTTAAAGAAATGTGTATTGTCTCCAGACAGTACAGTAAGTGAGGTTTTGCAAACCCAGGCAAGTCACGGGGGTTACAGATAGTGTGACATGAACCCAAGATCCCTGTTGAGACCGTCCTCTTGTGTGCGGAACTTGGCTATCAGTCTTTGCTCAGCGACTCTACGCTGTCATGTGTCGTGAAGGCTGCCTTGGAGAATGCTTACCCGAAGGTCAGAGGCTGAATGCCCATGACCACTGAAGTGTTCGCCAACAGGAAGGGAACAGTCTTGCCTGGTGATTGTCGAGTGATGTTCATTTATCCGTTGACATAGTGTCTGCATGGTCTCCCCAATGTACCATGCTTCGGGACATCCTTTCTTGCAACGTATCAGGTAGACAACATTGGCCGAGTTGCAAGAGTATTTACCGTGTACCTGGTGGAAGGTATTCTCACGTGTGATGATGGTATCCATGTCGATGATCCAGCATGTCTTGCAGAGGTTGCTGTGGCAAGGTTGTGTGGTATTGTGGTCACCGTTCTCCTGAAGGCTGGGTAGTTTGCTGTGAACAATGGTCTGTTTGAGGTTGCGTGGTTGTCTGAAGGCAAGAAGTGGGGGTGTGGGGATGGCCCTGGCGAGATGTTTGTCTTCATCAATGATATGTTGAAGATACATCGATGACATTTTCTTCCTTTGGCCTTATGGTGAACAATCACTGAAACAACTATATGATGATATCAACAAATTCCACCCCACCATCAGACTCACCATGGACTATTCCCCAGAATCAGTTGCATTCTTGGACACACGCATCTCCATCAAGGACGGTCACCTCAGCACCTCACTGTACCGTAAGCCCACAGACAATCTCACAATGCTCCACTTCTCCAGCTTCCACCCTAAACATGTTAAAGAAGCCATCCCCTATGGACAAGCCGCCGTATACACAGGATTTGCTCAGATGAGGAGGATCGTGACAGACACCTCCAGACGCTGAAAGATGCCCTCATAAGAACAGGATATGGCGCTCGACTCATAGATCGACAGTTCCGATGAGCCACAGCAAAAAACTGCACCGATCTCCTCAGAAGACAAACACGGGACACGGTGGACAGAGTACCCTTCGTCGTCCAGTACTTCCCCGGAGCGGAGAAGCTATGACATCTTCTCCGGAGTCTTCAACATATCATTGATGAAGATGAACATCTCACCAGGGCCATCCCCACACCCCCACTTCTTGCCTTCGGACAACCACGCAACCTCAAACAGACCATTGTTCACAGCAAACTACCCAGTCTTCAGGAGAACAGTGACCACAATACCACACAACCTTGCCACAGCAACCTCTGCAAGACATGCCGGATCATTGACATGGATACCATCATCACACGTGAGAATACCATCCACCAGGTACACGGTAAATACTCTTGCAACTCGGCCAATGTTGTCTACCTGATACGTTGCAAGGATGTCCCGAAGCATGGTACACTGGGGAAACCATGCAGACACTACGACAACAGATGAATGAACATCGCTCGACAATCACCAGGCAAGACTGTTCCCTTCCTGTTGGCGAACACTTCAGTGGTCACGGGCATTCAGCCTCTGACCTTCGGGTAAGCATTCTCCAAGGAGGCCTTCACGACACATGACAGCGCAGAGTCGCTGAACAGAGACTGATAGCCAAGTTCCACACGCATGAGGACGGTCTCAACAGGGATCTTGGGTTCATGTCACACTATCTGTAACCCCCGTGACTTGCCTGGGTTTGCAAAACCTCACTTACTGCACTGTCTGGAAACAATACACATCTCTTTAACCTGTGATCAGTGCTCCTTCCACTCACATTGTTGGCCACTTTAGGACTTGAACAGCAGGTTAGGTGTAAAGATTCGCATTCTAATCAGTAATCTGTAAACTGTCTGTGCTTTATACGTTCTGTCTGAGGCCAGAACTCTCCATTCACCTGAAGAAGAGGGAAACCTCGAAAGCTAGTGAGTTTACTATCAAATAAATCGGTTGGACTTAAACCTGGTGTTGTCAGACTTTTTACTGTGAAAAAGAAATTGTCAGGAAGAAAAAGAGGCCATCTTTCACAGAGGGGGCAATTTCAAGCTAAATTACTTATCGGAAAACTGACAAGATTGGGTACAACGCTGGTTTTACGCCATATCCAATTTACTTTCCAATGAAATCACCATCAATACTCACATATGATGTTAGGCAAGGTAGTAGGAGATAACTATTCTCAGAGCCATTCAGCAGCTTGGGAATCAACACTTTCAAGAGACAAGGGAGGAAAAATCATCAGGCTCTTAGATTTGTAAAGATACAGTGCTTAATGGATTGGTTGAATGGATACAACTTGGAAAAGGTGAATTAGTTCACTTAAATTGGCAAATGCAAAGATTCCTAGTATTGATGTATCAATACAATACATGGTGGCTAACAAAAAACCTGTTGATTCTGAAAAGACTAAGTTTTAGCAGTCAGATTTCAAACAGCATTCTTTCCATAGCTTCACTACGATAGATGCCAGAGATATGCTTTTATTCTCTGCCTGCTCCTGAATATCACAAAATAAATCAGGCTGCCAAATAATAGAATCCCCACAGTGCAGAAGGAAGCCATAAGGGACATCGAGTCTGCACTGACTGTCCAACAGAGCATCACAATCAGGTTCTATCCCCATAACCCCACATATCTTGGGACACTAAGGGGCAATTTAGCATGGCCAATCCACCTAACCTGCACATCTTTGGAAACCGCTGCACCTGGAGGAAACGTTTGTAAGCACAGGGAAAACATGCAAACTCCACACAGTCACTCAAGGCCAGAATTGAACCTGGGTCCCTGGCACTGAGGCAACAATACTAACCACTGAATAAACAGAGGAGTCTACTACACAAAATATGTCTGGAGATTTCACAATTTTTCCTCATGGACAGTATAACTGCAGAAAATTACTGACCCACCTGCTCTCCACCCACCTCCAACTACCAGACCATTCAGCATCATCTAGTAGCTCACGTCTGAAGTTAGCTTCTAACAACTTAAAACTTGTGCAACTGGCCAGGATCAAGTTTCAATTCCTCAGTAATGAAGTGTCAGCACTGTTGAGAAGGAAAGATAATTTTTTCAAAATCCCAACAATGGAATTAATTGTAAAAGAAAATTAAATTTATTGAATTGAAAACATTGAAGCCAAGTTCTATTTTTGGTCCCTGTAGTTAACACGGAACACAGAGAAATCCAGTAAGCATTGATTGACAGTTTTGATAGGTTTGATAACAAAAGGGGATAAATGTAGGCTGTATAGAAAGCTGCCAAATGGACTGCCAATTTGTGAAGGAATCCAATTCAATGATGTTATTGGCTTGCATAAATAGGAAAAAGAGAAAGATCTGATCAACCTTTCCATGGTTTCGTGAATAACTTTAAAATGCTCAAATCTTGCCTCAGCAATAACAACAGCCTGCATTTAGAAAGCAATTTAAAACAGAAAAAGTCCCAATGTGCATCAGAGGCAGTGTACTTCACAGGGTGACACGGTGGCACAGTGATTAGCATTGTTGCCTCACAGTGCCAGGGACCCAGGTTTAATTCCCAGCTTGGGTCACTGTCTGTGCGGAGTCTGCACATTCTCCCGGTGTCTGTGAGGGTTTCCTCTGGGTGTTCTGGTTTCCTCCCACAGTCTGAAAGACGTGGTTAGGTGCATTGGCCATGCTAAATTCTCCCTGAGTACCCGAACAGGTGCCATAGTGTGCCGATGAGGGGGATTTTCACAGTAACTTCATTGCAGCGTTACTTGTGACACTAATAAATAAACTTTAAACATATTGAAACAAAAGCTGACACTGCATCAAAGGTGGAACGATTTGGAAGGATGATGAGAAGCTTGATGTAAGAAGAAGATTATAAGGAAGGTCCTAAAAGGAGAAGAGATGGAAAGGCAGAAATTTCAGAGTTTAGTTGCATGATTTTCTCTGTGGCCTTCAGGGCACTGTGACAGGCTCCAATGGCAGTCAGAAACACTCTGTAAGAAACAGTCACTCATCTGATTTAACCCAAATTGGCCGTTTAGTGACCAGAGAGTTGGCTTGTCGTCCTTACTGACTTCTGATGCTGAAGAGCCAATAGGAGACCTCCCAACTTGGAAACAGCAATAGAATGCCCTGACAGCTATGTGTGACTGTGACCATCCCAAAATGAATGAGTCCTATCTCCAACTTTAAATTAGAAAACAAATTCAGAAGTCTTGCCATTATTGTGCAAGGGCAGCCTTTCACAGGGCAGCCTTTGTTTCACATTAGTCCAGGAGGGCCTATAAGTCTGCTTGGACTGCTGTCCCCCATCTACTGCTCAGAGCCCACTTCTGTGAAAAACCCCAGTTGGCTTACAACAATAGGTCTCAATAGGCCATTAATAACTTTGTTTGGCTACCTGGTGTTTGCAGGAAAATGGCCTAGTGGCAGAATGGAGACTGACAAGCAGGCCAACGGCACCTTGGATAGATAGAATCATAGAATCCCGACAGTGCAAAAAGAAGCCATTTGGCCCATCAAGCTGCCCTGACCACAATCCCACCCATCTCCAATCCCCATAGCCCAACATGTTTATCCAGCTACTTCCCCTGACACTAAGAAGCAATTTAGGTCTTTGGAGGGTGGGAAGCAATATCATTTTTGGAAAGACCTTGCTTGTTTGGATAGGTAAAAGGAGAACCAAGTGAAGGCAATTCATCTCAGCTGGATAAAGGAAGAGAGTATTGGAGAAGCACGAAGTAAATCATTAGGATGAGGCGGCAGCATGGTAGCAAGGCACTTAGTACTGCTGCCTCACAGCGCCAGTGACCAGGTGAGATTCCAGCCTTGGGTGACTGTGTGGAGATTGCACGTTCTCCCCTTGTCTACATGGATTTCCTCCAGGTTTGTCCCACATTCCAAAGATGTGCAAGTTAGGCGGAATAGACATGGTAAAAATGTTTACGGTTAGAGGGGTAAGGTGGATGGCTGGGCCTGGGTAAGATGCTCTTTCAGAGAGTTGGTGCAGACTTGATGGGCTGAATGACCTCCTCCTGCACTGTAGGAGTTCTGTGGGATTATGCACCACAATCATAGAAGATATAATTTGTGTTGTTGGTAAAAACCATTCCACTATTTATGGTCTGCTGCAGAGTACTGATTGGGGAATTCATACATGCATTGAAAAGAAGCATTCAAAGAACATAGAGAGGACAGCAAGGCTAGAGGTGGGATGGTAGAGCAGAACGGTTGACAATAACATTTTTTTGATTGGCGGGGGTGGGGGGGGGGGTGTGGGGTGGGCGGGTGTGGAGGGGAGTGGTGGCAGGTACTAATGATGATTTCAAAAGTGTGAGGGACAGTACTTAAAGAAATGGAACTATTTAATGGCAGCTGGCATGGGACCAGGAAGGGAAACAGTTTCATGGGAATGGAATCAAAGGAACACTGGATGGATCTGAGAGATAAGAAGAGCTCAATAAGGGTAGAAGTGGACACAGGAAGAGATAATGGAGGAAGACAGGGAGTGAGAAAGTTCGGATTGGTGGGTAAAGGGAAGTGCATCAGGTGGGAGGCAGAGGAACAGATGGTCTCAATCTTAGAGATAAAGAAATCCATGAGCTTGCTTTTGGGTGCAAGGATGAATGGAGCAGATGCAAGAGGCTCAAGACCATTGGTGATGGGGAAAAGAAAGTGGATGTATCCTTGTGTGCTAGATCCTGGAATAGTGAGTGCTTTCAGCAGATATTTATGCAGCCTGATAAGTGCTTGTTGCATCCAACTACATATTTACAAACCTTAAGAAAGTTCACTGATTAATAAAATAAAAATATCCAGTGTCTTTCAGTATAGATGGATGTATTTTGGTTCAGAATCACCATTTGTCACTTGTTTAACTGAAATCATATTGGAGGAGAATTGATATATATTAAAGGCCAGCTGTTGCCTCCATTCAATGGAGAAGTTCCAAACTCCATGCTTCATAGATATGCTTTTCCTTTATTTGAGATGAGAGGTATGGAAGGAGTGGTACCTCTATGAAATGGAGAAAAAGTAGTTCACCTTTTATTTATTGACTGATTATCTATTGGCTGTGTCTATTCAAATTATCAACAGATGAATCAATAGCAAGAAGTCTCACAACATCAGGTTAAAGTCCAACAGGTTTATTCGGTAGCATGAGCTTTCGGAGTGCTGCCCATTCATCAGGTGAGTAGTAGTGCTCCGAAAGCTTGTACTACCAAATAAACCTGTTGGACTTTAACCTAGTGTTGTGAGACTTGTTACTGCGCTACCCTAGTCCAACGCGGCATTTTCACATCATGGATAAATCCGTGTGCAGGGTAACAGGGAAAAGGCAGAACAATGGCATTAAGTCATAATGCCCACTTGGAGAACTGGTATAGACATGATGGGCTGAATGGCCTTCTTTTGCACCATAAGCATTCTGCAATTATCAAAACATCTATGTAGTTTAAAGCCACAGAAAAGCAACCAATAGTAGACACACCATTCTTCCTCCATTGACTGCACTTCCAATTGTTTATGGTCTGTTGGCAGCATCGTGTATGAAAACACATTTGGGGAGAACTTTTGTCTTAGTACAGGTCAAGTACCCTTGATCCAAAACACTCAGGGCGTATTAATTTTGGATTCCAGATAATTTTGTTTTATGGATCCAACGTACTTGCATTATAACGCCTACTTGCATTATAGCAGCCAAAGCCTAGGCTAGGTATGACCTAAAGTAAATAAAATGGCTAAAAGATATACCACGGCGTATGAAATACATGGTGCAGTTAGTGAAGTTCATGTCAACTTGGTCAC
This sequence comes from Carcharhinus amblyrhynchos, assembly GCF_965287045.1. Taxonomy (NCBI): domain Eukaryota; kingdom Metazoa; phylum Chordata; class Chondrichthyes; order Carcharhiniformes; family Carcharhinidae; genus Carcharhinus; species Carcharhinus amblyrhynchos. The sequence goes on from NC_137326.1 coordinate 51,582,267, forward strand.
GACTTCCCATGCTGAAAGGTCAATGAAGTTCAAAAAAGTGCATGTTTTGGATGTCTTCAGTTTTTAGATTTATGGATAAAGGATACTTGATATATAACGTGCATTTGTTCTCTGTTGTGCAGTGGAGCCCAGCAGTAAATTTCCCTTTACCCTTTTCTGCTCTAAGGACAAAATCCCAGTTTCTCTAATCTCTCTGCATAATTTTCAGATATATTGGTTTTGAATTGGTGATCAAACATGCACATCTATCCCACCACTCTTCGAAAGGTCTTAAAAGATGGGCTGTTCTGGACAGGGTTTCATGAATTCCACTTTCTCTCAGCATTTTAGTTGCTGGTTTGCACCCAAAAACAGCAACACAGAACAATGCAGGCTAACATCTACCTTTCAGACAAATTAGTATTTACTACATGGGGTTCAGTAATGTGAAAGGGTATAATTGTGTTTAAAAGTGGGAGTGATGGTAGCAATGTGGCTGGCTAATATGCTATAATTTGCTGTCCTTGTGCCTTGAGAAACAGTCACTTTTTGCTAAATGTGAAGCAACTTTCGCTGAAGCTAGGAGGACAGATGATTTAAACACTTTCTTAATTCAATGGATATGGGCATTGCTGGTAAAGCCTGCATTTATTGCCCATCCCTAACTATCTTCGAAGCAGTGGGGAGGCACCTTCTTGAACAGTGTGTGATGAAAGTACTCCCAAAGCACTGCCAGGAGTAAGTTCCAGGGGCAATGAAGAAACATAAATGGAGGGGAACCTACAGCTGATGGTCTTCCCATGCTGCCTGCTGTCCTTGAGCTGCTGGGTAATAGATATCATGAATTTAGAAGAAGCCTTGGCAAGTTGCTACAGTCTTGTAGCTGGTACATTGCAACAGTCTCCATGTGCTCATGATGGAGGGAGTAAAGATATGGGTGGGTTGTCAATCAAATGGGTTGTTTTGACATGGATGGTGTTGATTTTCTTGTGTTAGAGCTACACTTTTCCAAGCACATAGAGAATATCTGATCACATTCCTGACTTGTGCATTATAAATGTATAAAGGCTTTGGGGAGTCAGCAGGTGAATTATTCACTGCAAAATACCAAGCTTTCAACCTATTCTTAGAAACATAGAAAAGTTATGCTGTAGAAAGAGGCCATTCAGCCTATAATGTAGCCACAATATATGTGGGGCTTGCCCAATTAAATTTCCAGTCAATAGTGAACCCCAAAAGGTTGATGGTTGATGGTTGGAGTAAGTGACAGTAATGCCTTGGAAATTCAAGAGGAGGCAACTGGATTCTGTGGTAGAGATTTTCAAAAATCCAAAAGCCTTCAAAATGAAGAAATTTCCCCTAATCTCAGTCCTAAAGTTCATCCCCTCATTCTGTAACTCCTACTTCTAGACTCTCCAACTTGGAAGAAACATCTTTTTAGCATCTACTTTGTAAAATCTCTGAAGGATTTCATACATATTAATGTTTCACATTTTTTTCATATAGAAGTCTACTCAATCTCTCCCCAAAAGCCAATCCCCTCATTCCAGGGATCAGTCCTGGCCCACAGAGAATACAACACATCCATAAAATTGCCAGAATCAAATTATTTTGGAAGTTGGCAGTCAGCAGTCAGGTAGTGGGAGGGGGGAGTAGTTTAACTTCTATCCCTGGACAAAACCAGGTGATACTCAGTCCATTTCTTGTTTTACACCCAAACAATTTTCTCTCCATTTTATTCTAAAGGTAAACAAAACTGGATGGGTTGGAAAGTAGGCAGCTAATCAATTGTTTTTAGTCTGGTTAAGTTTAACATGTGCCCACAATTGATACGAACATATGACTTAGGAGCAGGAGTAGCCATTTGGCCCCTTGAGCCTGCTCTGCCATTTAATAACATCATGGCTTATCTGATCGTGGCCTCAATTCCACCTTCAGCATGCCCAAAATAACCTTTCACTCCCTTAAGCAATAATCTAAATACTTCTGCCTTAAAAATATTCATTGATACAAATTATTTAAACAATACGTATTAACAAACCATCAATAACAGGATTTGATACAACAAATTCTCTGTGCTTTGCCCAGATGATGATAATGAACAATGGCACTCATTTTAGCTTAAATTAAAGCACATACTGAGGTTAACACCAAAAATCTATGACTTTGGGCCGAGCTTGAGCAGAAGGCAAATACGCACCTTGCACATGTGAATTTGCAGTATATACTCATGCTAATTTGAGCAGAGTTAACATTTTTAAAAATTCATTCATGAGATATGGGCATCATTGGGACATTTGTTGCTCATCTCTAATGTGACAAGCCACGTTTTTGATTATAATTAAGTGGTTTTTCAGACTATTTCTGAGAACGGTTACGAGTCAATCATTTTGTTGTGAGCCGGCATCACATATAGACCAGACTGGGGTGGAATGGCAAATTTCATTTTGTCCAGAATAATGTAAATGAACCAGACAGGTTTTTATGACAATCCTGCTGTTTCATGGTCACTATTACCGAGACCAATTTTTATATCTAGGGTATAATGCAGTTCACAAGTCATTGAGAATTGCATTATTTAGTGAACAATGAATGAGGTTCTCAAGGTCATCAAAATAAGAGTTTGGTTAAATGTTGTTGTGTTGCTCCACTGTTAACTGGAGTGCGACTCTGCATCTTTTAGTGCTCGCCATTGGCAGCAATGTAATTTATACAATGCAGCTAGGTGAGAGATTGGGAACAAAATCAACAATGCAACCACATTGACAGTACAATGTTCCTAGCTTACTACCCATTGTTCTTGAACACCTCGGTGTCAGCAAAGCAGTGGCACAAGAGCATGAAAAATACTCAAACCGTTGACCTAAAAGCACAGAAAATTTCAACAATTGCAATGTTGTTTTGCAGTAGGAATAATGCAGGAAACTTAAAGAATAAAAGGGACAGTGGCAGCACAGATACTAAATTGACTGAGTGACAGGAAACAGAGCAGTGATAAACGTTTGTTTTTCTTACTGGAGATAGGTGCACAGTTGGGGATCCCTTTGGAGTCAATATTAGGAACACTGACGGTTTAAAGAACAACACAGCACGGGAAACAGGCCCTTCGGCCCAACGAGCCCGCGCCGCCTTTGATCCATATTAATGACCTAGAATTTGGTTGTGGTCAATGATGTCATCAGATGTGGTGGGATGATAAGAACACGACTGAACATTTGGAGAACTGGAGGAAAGCACTGGACGTCAGGGGTACGAAGAGCAGTAGATCAAAGATCCAATATGTGGACCAGCCTTTTGAGCCTGGGAAAGAGAATTAGAGTTAAGGTGTAAAGATTGAGTGAAGGCTTAGAAATAGTGAATAGTTTCAAAAAGATCAAGTGTGGAAATGAAAATTAAGCAATGGATTCAGCTCTGGTTGAAGTAATTGGAAGAAGTGAAGTATTATGGTAAAAAAAAAGCATTGCTGAAACTGAAAGGAAGAATCTAGAACATGGCTGAAAGACTGGCCTTGTTTTAAAGTCTATAAATCTGGCAACATCGAGGAGAAGAGAACAAGGACAGGGTACTAATAAGATGGGGATGCCAAGATGGACGTCTGGAGTAACAAGAAAGGATAAAATCAGGAACCAGCACATTGAATCAATGAAGATTTTGGGAACATCAGAGAAAGTAGCTGAGAAGAGGTTGTTTGTTGCGAATGACAGGGGGCTTGTGGTGAGGTAAGTAATGTATATGGGACAGCCAGAAAAGAGAAGACGACAACCAAGAACCATATGGAAAGGACGAGGGAGTGAGAGATTCAACACAGCAGGACTGAAAAAGGAAAAGGTGACTGACAGGAGGAGATATAGAAGAGTCATCAACCATCATTGTGGTGACCCAAAGTAAAATGGGAGAAGCAAAAAGAAGATTAATGACCTGTGATCATTGTGCGGCCGCGGACAGCATGGTGGCACCGTGGTTCGCATTGCTGCCTCGCAACTACAGGGACCTGGGTTCAATTCCAGCCTTGGGTGACTGTGTGGAGTTTGCACATTCTCCCCGTGTTTGTGTGGGTTTCCTCCGGGTGCAATGGTTTTCTCCCAAAGATGTGTGGATTAGGTTGGTTGGCAATGTTCAATTGTCCTTTAGTGTCAGGGAGATTAGTAGGGGAAAGACTTGAGGTTACAGGGATAGGGCCTGGCTGGGATTGTTGTCAGTGGCTTCTTTCTGCATTATAGGGATTCTATGATTCTATGATCTAGAATTTGACATGCAGGCACAATTTCAAAGCTTTCAGATGACAAAAAACTTGGAAGAGTTGTAAACTTGTGGAGGGCAGCGAGAGACTTCAAAAGAACTCAGGCTAGTGGAATGGACAGATGAAATTTGATGCTGAGAAATGCAAATTGATACCTTTTGGTAATTGTTTGTACGCAGGGCAGGTTGAGAAGGCAGTGAATAAGGCACATGGTATATTCAGCTTTATAAAAATAGGTGTGGAGTAAAAAGGCAAAGGTGCTGTGTGGTAAACTTTTATAAAACAATGGTTCAGCAATAACTGGAGTTGTGTTTTCAATTGTGTGTACCAGACTTTAAGAAGAATGTGAAGGCATTGGAGGAGCTATAGAAAAGATTGACAAGGAATGCTTTCTATCATGTGGATAGACTGGAAAAGCCGAGAGAGAAGCTTGAGGGGCGATTTGATTGAGGTGCTAAAATTCCCAAGGAATTTTGACAGTGTCAAAAAGGAGAAACTATTCTTATTGGCAGAAGGGATGAGAAGTAAAGGACAGCAATTTAAAATCATTGGCAAAAGAACAAGAGATGAGATGAGGAAAAGCCTTTTCATGCAGTGAGTGATTAGGATTGAAGCACAGTGCTTGAAGGTGTGATGGAGGTAGATTCAGTTGAGGCATTCAAAACAAGATAAATAAATATCGGAGCAGCAAAGATTTGTGGAGTTATGGGGAAAAAGCAGGTGAGTGGTTGAGCAGAGTTTCTCTTGCAGAGAGGTGGTACAGACATGATGGGCCGAATCGTCTTGTGCAATGGAGCTATTTTATGATTACTACAATGGTACCAACCTTTACTTAAACAAATGGAAACAGTTTTTGAATGTCATTGTGCTAGGAATTGTGGTTAGCATCTCCGATACAAAATATTGACCTGTCACATACAGCACTTAAAAAAAGACATTCTGAAAGAGATCATTAAATGCAGTCAAAGTCACATCTACTGGAACAACACAAGACAAGCTGGGTAAGTTAGTTCCCTGCACAGCTTGGAAAAGGGAACAACTGTAATTGCAGCCATCACCGGAATCTCCGTCTCACAGTGACATTAATTACAGTGAATCAGAAACTTTCCATTGGTATTAATGCTCTGTCACTCATGTGATGCAGAGAGGATTTGGGTGCAAAATCTGCTCAAGACTTAACACAAAGAACAAAATAAAAGAGATCAGACACCCACTCCTGGTAAAAACGGAAGTTTCACTTGTCAAAAATACGCGTGCATCAATTCAAGATGTTTAATCAATTCAACTTCTCCAGTTTCATCTTTTAAAGAGGCATCTAATCTTTTTTACCATTCCATCCTTTTCTCAGCCACATCAGGGTACCTTTTACAGTGAGTCACTTCACACAAGTTTTGGGTTTACAAAAGGGATATAATTTGGTCTAAGATTTGGTCTAAGGTGTTCATGCTAGCTCCACATAAGAGATGTCAACTAAAGTTTTGACTGCATTTTCCCCGCATCTTTTGCACTTTTCCTCAAGTTCTTGAAGCCTTCTGCCATTAAGACTAAACATGTACCAGTCGCCTTTGTTTTTGCTGGACAGCAGATTGTATTGTACTGTACTTCAGTTGAAATGAATAATCATGTATTCTGACTGAATCGGCAGTAACTGAAAAGCAACTTACCGGCAGAGAGGACAGAAATGCAAATATTCTCAAGATAAGCAAGCAATGATGCATATAATGGGACAGACCTTGCTTGCTCCTGATGACTTTAGAAATCTCAACAACAGAGCTGATAAGGTCTGAATTTTCCTTAAACTGTGATTACATAGAAAAAATTAAAATATACTTTTATCTATACGTTACAGGGTTGCTCATGGAATCTTACAGCACAGGAGGCCTTTTGTTTTTTCATGTCATTTGAAGGAGCTATGCAATTAATCACATTCCCCTCGTTTTTTTCCTCAAACCCCGACAAATTTTTTTTTGCAAGTAATTATCCAATTCCCTCTTGAACATTACTATTGAATCTGCTTCCACCACTCTTTCATGCAGTGCATTCCAGATCAAGAAACCTCATCGAGTAAAAAAATAAATTCTTCATCAGGCAGCTATTCAATCTCCCCTTAATATTCTTTGCTTGGGGAAGAACAATCCCAGTTCCTTCGGTCTCCCCACATAAGCTATCCCTCTTAGCATAATTCTGATAAATCTCCACTGCACCTTCTCTAAGGCCTTGACCCCCTTCCCAAGGAAGTGCTGCTGGAATACAATTTGGTGTACCAGGTTCAACATGTACTCCAGGTGAACTTAGAAATTGTCCAAAATGTAGAATAATTCAAATGTTTGCAGTTTTACCAATGTGGCCACAAACCATTCTCCAGAGCTGGCAAAAATCTGGTTAGGCCAGAAATATAGTAACCAAAATAACATGGTTCCCTAACAAGATGCAGAAATTGCAGGTTCATTGCCTCCAAGAAATGTACCCTTCCTGAAATACCAGCACTGCGTCAGTTGTAGCAGTCGCCTGTGTTGCAGAAGATAGTTTGTATCTTATTCCTGACTTGAGCATATGATCAAACACAAAAGATCACATGTCACCAGTCAAAGAGCTGGCGGGGTATTCCTGTGTCCAGGCCAACATTTATCCTTCAACCAACATCTAACCATTTATTGCTTGTACTTTTGTGTATAAATTGACTATTGTGCTGCCTACATTATAGTAGCCTCTTGATTTCAAAAGAATCTAATTGACTGTAAAGCACTTGGGAGGTCCTTGTGTTATGAAAGGCACTCAAGTTGTATTTCCTGTATTTCACGAACACAGGAAATACAACTTGCCTGTATTTCACAAAATGGGCTCTGCCTTCTGATAAACACAGTCAGATTTTACCTTCAGTTTTGAATTTTTCCATGAGAATAGATCATAATTCCATGATTTAAATTTCTATTTAGTTGATATGCGTAAGGTTGAGGTCCTATGATCGGGACAGAAATGTATTGAAATTTTAGGCCAAATGCCAAATTTAGAGCAACCTAATCCTGGATGTTATCAAATTCTGCAAAGAGCCCATCAGTCGCTAAGGCATTGAGACCTGGATTTATCTTTCAATGCTCCAAATAGGTAATCCTGAAACTAGGTCAACTACTATAGCAGGAGTTAAATTCATCAGGATTTTGTCTTTCTAAAAAAGCTGCAGTGTTTCTATAACCTTAAAAACTGAACGTTGCCCCTCCACTGTTCAGTGAAATGACTAATAGGGCAGCAGAAGGTTCCAGGTTCGATCCTAGCTCTATTCATAGCTGATCAAAGCCAGGGAGCGCACTACAACAGGATATTGGGCTAGGATTCGTAAAGACGACGACGATGGCTCCCAGTCCTCAATGATGACTGTTGCAAAACGTACACGTAATGATGCTGAATGGGCTTTAGTGAATGTGAACCACAAAATGGTCTCAGTCTACAGATACAAATAAAGTATGACCACTTAAATGAAATACACATAAAAACACTAGTGCCAGAGATCTGTACCCAAAAGAGCGTCGTCAATCTCCAATCAAGGACTGGAAAAGGGGAGAAGTGATTAATAAGGGGTAGTGCACTTACTGCTGACAGTCACTTAGATGATTAAAAAAAACACTGGGAATAGAAAATGCAGCAGGTTGCAGTGGTATCCACCTCCTTAATGAACAATGAATTCAGCCAGTAGTTCTTGACCTGCACTGATTTTAAAAATTATTTCATGGAATGTGGATGAGGCTGACAAGACCAGCATTTGTTGCTCATTACTTGCCTTTGAACTTAGTGGCTGCTTCGGCCATTTCAGAGGGTAGTTAACCACACTGCTGTGGGTCTGGAGTCACATGTAGGCCAGATTAGGTAAGGAAGACAGATTTCCTTCCCTAATGTGCAATGATGGGCTTTGAACCCCTGTCCCCAGAGCATTAATCTGGGTCTCTGGATTACTAGTCTACAGTCATTATCACTATGCCATTGTCTCGCTTTAACATAACGTACAATTGGAGTTTCACCAAACCCACTGAATCTACAACCCTGTATGAATAGCTTCAGAAATATACATCTCAGAACGAGACTAAGATAGAATGTCTATCTTCTCTAAAATTCAACCAGGAACAAGGGAATTAAATATTTGTCTCAAAAATTGCCCCAAGCTATCAAAGAAGACACCTGAAATTTTTAAAATGTAAAATCTGTGATGCAAGAAAATGCAGGTTACTTCCTTCAGGTATGAGACGGCCCCTGTATATTGCACGTGTTTCCCAGGACTTTGTTCTAATTCAAATCAAAAACAAAGTCCTGCCAAAGCTGGAAAACATCAAAACTAAAAACAGAGCAGGCTAGAAATACTCAGCCGGGCAAGCAGCAGCTGTGGAGAAAGTTCAACAGCTGACATTTCACTGAGGAAGAAGGGAACAGTTATTATATGACTAGTTACATCAATCATTAATAAAACCCAAAGCAGAGTGTGAACTAGTGTCTTACACAAACAACTATATAATTTTGTGCCTTGTACGACATGGCCAACTGTGTTGCTGTCTTTGGATTGTGCCTGGGTTTGTTGTATACTAATTGATAAAGATTGATTACTATGACTGACCAAGCACTCCACTGGCATTGTATTGCGGTAAAAAGCAAATTGGTTTGACCTTGACTGCTTTTCATCCAAGATACTGTGTGACAATGCACTGTGGTGCCAAATTTGAAGAAAAATAAATATATGGGAATCATGCAAGTGAAAAACCCTCTTGAAATAATGGAGGTAAATTGGTAAACTTGCAGGCGAACAATGTTTTTAAACTTTTAATTGTGGTAGCTCATCTACTATGATTAATAAGAATTAGAATGCATAAATGCATCTCACTGTGTTTTGCACAGGAGGAGGGAGAATAAAAACACTCTGTGTCAACAGCATCCTATAGTGGACTGAAGCTCCCTGCGGAGCATCAAGAAACGAGGCTACAAGCCAACAGCTTCTGTGGTACGTTATCCGCACTGCACTTAGGTTTCTTTTATTTCCGAGCACAATCTAGATAATTTTCTGTAGTCTAAGGAAAGTCTTGTTCTCAAATAGTTGAGATCATAAGAAAGTTTACGTTATCAGAGTGCGATTCGGTGATGTGCCTCATCACTTTAATTTTGGTTACTGCCAACTGGCACTCTCCAGGCTGCAGGGAACACACGTCATGGTCTGGTACGCTCACTTCCATTGTTAATTGCAAACCAAGTTGGAAATGCACACAAAAGATTGATGACTTTGTCATAAAATCTATTAAATTAAGATAATTTGACTGATTTTAAAGATACCTGCAACTTCTGGTAGTCCTGAGGAAGTTTCTTAGACCTTTAGTTTTTAACTTCTTCACGCCACAGCTGTTGCCAGACTTGCTGTGTATTTCTAGTTTATTCTGCTGTTTGTTTTCATATTTTGTATGATTTTCCTTTTGATTTTTAATAGAATAAAGTGGCTGGGTAACATCCATTTACATTATAATAGTAATCTCTAATATAATTTGTAATACATATTAATAATCTGTAATAGAATATAACAGATCTTAACTTAAAAATTTCAGGCATCTTCTGTGACAGCTTGTTCAATTTTTGAAAAAAATATTTGATTTCCTGGTCAAACTGCCGAGGATATTGATCTGCAAGATCTTTCTGAGGAAGGGCTGGAGTTTCATTGAATGCAATGAAGCCCCACTTGTATATTATGCTAAAGATATTGATGCACATCAAAGACTACTGGGTGAATTGTTTGCTCGTCTTTCACTGAGGAAGGTGTACATCATTGCAATCTGCCCGTCCCAGACGTTACTAATGTTACTTTTAATAAATCAGTTATGTAATTTAGCGATTGAATTGGCATGGGTGAACTTTTGTCAAACTTGCAATTGATTCATACCTGCATGCCTTCCGATTAATAGAGAAATGAAATCTTCTACTCCTCTGTGTACCTCATTTAAAGTGGCCTAAATTTTGCACAAACAATTTAAACTGAGTTTAATTGTCCATTTTCAGGCCCAACCCGAAATCTCTGATACACTGGAGAAACTATGGACTGTAAAAAGAGGGCAATTTAATTCAGGAGCCAGCAGATCAGACCTTTTCCCCTTTACATGCCATCTATCTATACGAGTGTTAGGGCAGTGGATGAAATCTAGCAAATTAGCAGATGAACCAGTTTACCACAATAAAATTAAGAACCACAATGCAAAGTAAGAGCAGCTTAGTCCATTCTTGTACGTAGACACACACATGTACATGCACAGGCAGGCACACACACACGCACGCACAGGTGAAAGAAAAATATATAGCCACCATTTCACAAACCAACAGACAAAGCTGCACAGCAACCTGTAAGTCTCCACATTGACTGTGCATTAGCCTGTCCCTTTAAATGACCACACATGAGCAGCCAAGCAAAAAAAATTAAAACGCCACTGTATTTAAATGAATTGGCTGCGCCAAACCAGTCATGCATGAGTGGATGGTGATATTTCTCTACAATGCATTTCCTTTTTTGGCTCAGTATCCATTTCTTCACGTTATCTCTGTAAAGCAGTTAAGGATGTTTTCCTCAAAATCAAAGACAAATATTGTCAAGTTATTGAACATGACTGTTTCCAACCTTACTTTAAAAAGATCAGCAATCACCATCTTCTTACACTCCTAGTTAAATTTAACTGTTTAAGATTTGCAAAATATTTTTGGCTTGCTCCACTTTCAATTCATAAGACCACCATCAGTTTATATTGTCATTTGCTAACAACAGTGCATCCAAGGGATTTATTTCAGTATCAATTCTGGACTAAGAACCAATCCTGAGCAGTGGAAAAGCTCTCATTAATCTTTTTATTTCAAATGTAACTCTGAATGCTAAGATTACCAACTCAGATTGCTTTTGCATGCTTCATTTACACAGACGAATAACTCATTTACAGAATGAAGGTTGGCCATAATGACTGCTCAGGTAGTGGTTAACCACAGTCAACATCATTAGATTGCCAGGTATCAATTCTTCTCCACCTTGAGAATTATATCAGTACAGTTGAGATTCTAAACTGGACCCCCACAACCAATTGGATCTTTAGTTCCAGCACACCATCAACACAGAAGAGGATAAAACATTTGCCTTGCCTGTATTATCTTGGCAGACACTGACATTATTGGGTTCCGAATCAAATCCAAGACACTTCATTTGCTACTGGGCAGACACCAGAGAAACAGTAACTTTCAAAGCACCAAATGTTTAAAATTTAGCAAGCATGAAATATAAACCCAGAAAGAAAATGTGTTGCCTGGGTTTTGTAAGCCAGACTGCTAGAATCCACGAAAACAGTTAATTACTACAGGATGGGGCCATTTGGTCAAGGGAGACGGTGAGTATCCTGCAGCGTCCATGATCTTCCTTAGTGTACTGGTGCCCCCTACTATACTCCTTATACACCCATGATTGTTTGGCCAAATTCCCCTCCAACTCGATTTTCATGTTTGCTGACAATACCACTGTAGTGGCTCAGATCTCAAACAATGACAAGACAGAGTATAGGAACGAGATAGAGAATCTGGTGAACTGACAATAATCTCTCCCTCAATGTGAACAAAACGAAGGAGATTGTCATTGACTTTGGGAAGCATAGTGAAGAACATGTCCCTGTCTACATCAATGGGAACGACATATAAAGGGTTGAAAGTTTCAAGTTAATAGGTGTCCAGATCACCAACCACCTATCCTGGTTCCCCCCCCCCCCCCATGCTGACACTATAGTTAAGAAAGCCCAACAACGCCTCTACTTTTTCAAAAGACTAAGGAAATTTGGCATGTCAGCTACGACTCTCATCAACTTTTACAGATGCACCATTGAAAGCATTCTTTCTGGTTGTATCACAGCTTGATATGACTCCTGGTCTGCTTAAGACCGCAAGAACCTACAAAAAAAAAGTTTATTTATTTGTCACAAGGCTTACATTAACACTACAATGAAGTTACCGTGAAATTCCCCTAGTTGCCACAGTCCGACACCTGTTCGGGTCAATGCACCGAACCAGTACGTCTTTCAGAATGTGGGAGGAAACCAGAGTACCTTGAGGAAACCCACACAGACATGTGGAGAACATGCAAACTCCACACATATAGTGACCCAAGCCAGCAATCGAACCTGGGTCCCTGGCACTGTGAGGCAGCAGTGCTAACCACTGTGCGCAAAAGGTCATGAACGTAGCCCAATCAATCATGCAAGCCAGCCTCTTATCCACTGACCGTCTACACTTCCTGCTGCCTTGGCAAAGTAGCTAGCATAATTAAGGACTCTACATACCCCAGACATTCTCTCTTCCACCAGGAAAAAGATACAAAAGTCTGAGATTACATACCAACCGACTCAAGAACAACTTCTTCCCTGCTGCTGTCAGACATTTGAATGGACCTACCTTGCATTAAGTTGATCTTTCTCTACATCCTAGCAATGACTGTAACATTATATTCTGCACTCTCTCCTCTATGAACGGTATGCTTTGTCTGTATAACGTGCAAGAAACAATACTTTTCACTGTATGTTTCTTCATGTGACAATAATAAATCCAACCAAACCATGTATTTGTTTCACTTCAGCTGCCTGCCAGTTCCATTTTGAAAGCCTTGATGATAGCGGTCTCTACCACACTCTCAGGTAGAGGTCACTACCGAAGAGTTTGGTCACACCGATGTGTACACTGAACCCGCTTCCCCATTCAAACAAAAATAGATAATCTGATCAATTATTCACTTGTTTGTCATTTGTTAGAGCTTGCACAGATGTGGCCCACTCTTACCGATATACAGCAACTACACTGCAAAAAGTTTAATTCTCTGGTAATAAAGTTCATCCTGTGGTTTCTATTAAATACTACATGCATGGGAATTATTTTTATTTCTTTCTAAACAGACGGTTCACCGAGAAGAGGAGGAATAAAATAACACAAAGGGTTAACTATTCTGCTTCCTACTCTGTCTACCCCTTTCAGTCTCAACCTTGACCCGGGTCTAATGACTCAGGAAACCCAACAGGAGGGGAACATAGTTTATTACAGAATGCAAAGTAAAACCAGCACTATGATGTGCACATATTAGACGTTGCCTAGGATTACTCTTCAGCAGACCCAGTCCCAGGCCTGCTTCATAAATGGCTCACGTAATGAGTTCCAGCTAGGTAGGCCACTGCCTGTTACCAGGGGAATTCATACTCAATAAGCTCTACAGAGAGATCAATCAATGATTTCCCTATGGACCTCATAGGGGCTAACACACCTAGATAATCATCAGAACAACTCTTTTGCAGATTGTGTAGGTTAGGATGCTGAGAATGGGGCCAGAATTTTCTAGCTCCAGTAGTCCTGGGCATCTTCCAGGCCTTTTGGCTGGCCTGTCACATCTCCTGCAGGTCCCTTCCCCATGGCGGGACTGGAAAATCCTGGCTAATGTCTTCCACTACTGTTGGATTCCCTGTGTCTTCTGCCTCCCACTTCTCTTCCCCCCCACCCTCAAAGATTCTTTCAATGCTGAGGCACACAAAATGTGTGAGCAACATTCACTGGGTCCCAGCTGACAGCAACTAGACAGATGACGGTGATATCACACTTTGATGTGTAAATACAACATCTTGCAAAGGAGTTGTTTGTGGCTTTGTGTTCATGGAAGGATTATTCAACCTGAACTGCCACAGTCTGAAACGTTTCTACAAAAACGTTTCAATTAAGTAACAAGGCATAATTCTTATTCACTTGTAAATAAAGCTGCCACGGCATCAAAGTAGTGGCTTGTTAAACTAATGCTGCTCATTCCAAACACCTTCTCTGAATCTGTGCTCTCAGAATGCATTAAACTGTGCCTGTATACTACCCAGGTCATCCCAGGATTGTTCCTGCAGGTTTTCCAGAATTTATCTTATCCATGTGTCAAGAACAGTCTAGATGCAGTAAAATCACTGCTATGTTTTGCTTTTCTAAATGTGCTAAATCTATTCAGTTGTCCTTCAGTGCTTTAAAACAATGCAAAAAAAGCCAACAATCTTTCTCCTAATGACTTAGTGATAATTCAGTGCAGAACCAAGTTAAGCAAAGCAAAATGTTCCCACAGTCTGTGTTGAGTTGGCTAATCCAATTTGGAACAACGACAGGGCACGACGTTTGGTCTTTGTGCCCTAGGTTCCTGACTGACGCTTGGTCGAAGGTGATGCAGGAGATCCAGTCTTATGTAATTACCCCTATTTTGGTTTCCACACCATAGACCATACAAACAGGTCACATGATTAAGTCACAAAAACAACAAGTCCTCATCTCATCCAAAGCAGAGCAAACAACTGATGTGAACACTTGGATTTACAATTTCAATAAACTATACAAAGGCATTGACTTTTAAAATTAAGTAAAAATACTTAATGGGTCACAGCAACGTCAGATACACATTAACAAAGTCACATCACAAGTTTAGGAATCAGGAGGTAATGCTGCAACTTTATAAGACCCTTGTCAGGCCTCACTTGGAGTACTGTGCGCAGTTCTGGTCACCTCACTATAGGAAGGACGTAGAAGCTATTGAAAGGGTACAGAGGAGATTTACAAGGATGTTGCCTGGACTGGGAGGCATGCCTTATGAAGATAGGTTGAGGGAGCTGGGACTCTTCTCCCTGGAGAGACGAAGGTTGAGAGGCGACCTGATAGAAGTTTATGAAATGTTGAGAGGAATAGATAGGGTGGATTCTCAGAGGCTATTTCCCCGGGTTGAAATGGTTGCTACGAGAGGACACAGATTTAAGGTGCGGGGAGGCTAGTACAGAAGTGATGTTAGGGGTAAGTTTTTCACTCAGAGGGTGATGAGTGAATGGAATCGGCTGCCGTCAGTGGTGGTGGAGGCGAACTCGCTGGGGTCTTTTAAAAGACTTCTGGATGAGTATATGGGATTTAATGGGATTGGGGGTTATAGATAGGTCTATGGATTGGTAGGTGTTGATGTGATCAGCGCAACTCGTGGGCCGAAGGGCCTGTTTGTGCTGTAGTGTTCTATGTTCTAAGTTGAGCGTCCCCACAAACATCATTTGTGATCACATCTAGGAGCAAATTTCTATACAGAGTACACTGCTGGCAGGGAATGCCAACCATTCGCCACACAGATTAGGAAGTTGTGTATCTGATCCTACCAATTTCTGTTCCAATGCCAACGGTTAGGAAGCTATGGCCTCAATGTCACAACACATGGCTCTGTAACAGCAATGCAGGCTCAGAGAACCTAACTGTCCTCACAAGGCACAGCCCATGCAATCATGATTAGAGTTCAGCAACTGTACTACTTACAGGATTTGCTAACTCATCAGTAGTGTGGTGTATACTCCACCAATCAGATGTCCATTCCCAGGCATTCCCAACCATGTTGAAGAGACCATAGCCATTTGGAGGAAAGGCATTGACCTGCAAGACGGCGGGGGGCGGTGGGGGGGGGGGGGGGGGGGGGGGGCGGGTGGAAAGAACACATGGCAACTGTGGTTAGGGGCTTTTAGCAACAATATGTCATGTTCTCTTCATGCTAACACTAATTCATTCTAACACAACACATCTCAAAGCCTTAAGCAAATATTTATCTGAATACATTAACACTGTTGAACTAAAAATAAGCATAAATAAACACATCACAACATATACAGGTCAGGAGCAACAGTCCTGATCAACACTTTACATTTATTCCTTTCATGGTCAAAAATGCCTCAATATTTAGTGAAACCACTAAATATTGTCACCCATTTACTGCAATTGTGGAAAATGTTAAATAAATATAGCAACACATAACAAACCCTGAATAACTTAACCCACCTCCCCTTCTTTTCCTTTCCAGCCCTCCCCAAGCCACAAATTGGCTAGGTTGACCAGTTCTGTGACTCTGAACTGGGTTACTACACTACCCTGTAAGGAAACACCTTACATCCACTGTGCACCTTCTTTCAAACAGAAAGGGAGGACTGGAAACATGCTATATTGGGGAATTGCCCTGTGGTTATATATGCAGTGGAGCACCAAAACATGGATAGTATCAAATAATATTTTGAAAAATTGCTGTTTGGCAAATCTCCCATCTCCAGTCCTCCCAAATCTTTGCCCTTCCACTCTTGAAAGCACTGTCTCGTTTTTACTTGGGAGAACATTGTTTACGTCCAAGTGCAAAAGAGAAAAAAAAAATCACCTCAGTAGTAAGCACCAAAGAAAACCAGACAGGAAGAACCACATGTCTGCAACAGAACCTTCATGGTCTACCATTCTGCAATTTAAATGAATGGAAAATTGTGCAGGATCTGCTCTAGGTCTTCCCAAAAACCATTCCTTTAGATGGATTGCATATTTACAACCAAATCATAGAATTCTACAGTGCAGAAGGAGGCCATTTGGCCCATTAAGTCTGCACTGACCACAATCCCACACAGGCCCTATCCCCATAACTTTATGCATTTACCCTAGATAGTCCCCCTAACACTGAGGGGCAATTTATCTTGGCCAATCCATCAAACCTACACATCTTTGGACTGTGGGAGGAAACTGGAGCACCTGGAGGAAATTCATGAAGACATGGAGAGAATGTGCAAATTCCACGTAGACAATGACCCAAGCTGGGAATCAAACCTGAGTCCCTGCGCTGGGAGACAGCAGTGCAAATGACTGAACCACCCCAAATGCAAAGGAGAAAAATATGTCCCCATCCCATACATCATATTGTTCAAGTATTTAGCCAACATGAGAGAGCATGGTCAGTTAGAATTGGAAGGCTTTTGATGATAAGGGGCATCAAAGCAGTAATTCTACAATCGCATCACTCAATACTTTGAAACTTTGTCTTGCAATTTTTCCCTCAATACTTGAAATTTGAAAAGTCCAAAAAAAACAAAATGGAAAATACATATTTGATAAGTAATGCAATTACATTTATTTAATTACCTTCTGAGGTCTGAGTGGTCGGAGGGTAAGGGTACAAGGGCTTGTTTGAGGGAAAGAAGGTGAAGGTTTAGGGACGCAATAGAAATGACTAGTAGGTGAGACTATGTGCGTTTGGGACAGGTGGGTGGAAAGGCAGCTGCTGAAGGCTTCATTATCCCCACAATCACCACCCAAACACGACCAGCAGACGTTGGAGCCTGCTTTTTACACCATGCCATCTCACACCTGGAAGCAAGGAAGTCAAGAGCAGGAAGCAAATGGCAAGAGAGCAAGGGGCAAACAGAGTGCAAGATAAAGGAAAGAGGCAAGGAGTTGAAAAATTAAGATGGGAGGAAAGAAAGAGCATTACAAAGAATTCAGAAGTAGGTTAAAAAATGCAACATCATGGTTGGCAATCCATCAACAGTTTTGATACAGCATGCATTTCCTATTACACCAGCATATCCTTTCACTCACTTGGAGCAAAGCCACAGGAGGCTGATTAATATGCAACAAACATAGAGATTGAACGGCTCTAGGCACTGGCACTTACAGGAGCAGTGTTGGTGTATCCATCATCTGCTGTGTTGTGGTATGGGAATTCTCCCTGCCAGATGTTCATGTAGTGCTGGCCATTAGGTTGTAACTTGTTCCCCCATGGGAAGAGTCTGTGAAAGACAGAGAGAGTCACTGTCAGTAATGTGTATCTTCTGATCTCCAGTTTAGCAATCAGACTGAGCAGCATGCCACAGTACTCATTAACAATTTCTCTCTCTCTCTCCATTGTCAATAATTTAACTTCAATTACGCTGGGTTAAACATCACTAAAACAGACAGAGACCATGGTGCGTAGCCAGTGGCAACCTCAAAAAAAAAACCTCACCAGATTCACCAAGGATGGTTACTAGGAAGATGGTTAGGCAAGGGATTTCCACCAGCAGTGTCAAACCGATGCTTTGAGCCAGTGGCAAAAGAACAGCTCTTGCGCAAAATAAAGGTGCTTTTGACCCGGGGCTTTGTCTACGTGATAAAACGCTCCCTTGATCCTTTTAAGTAGACAGTGAATACTAATGACTTCAGTTGCAAACATTTGCCCTATGCTTCCTTCCTCTAATGCCATCCATGTCATGTTAAAAGCAAAGCATAACACAGTTTCCTATTCTCACTCATTCTTTCTCAGGACTTCATAACAGTGAAACTCTTCTACCTCTCTCCAGTCTTCTTTCCCCCTAATTTCCTCATCCTTCTAAATCTTCGCTTTCTTCCTAATGTATCACATTTGCTCTTAATCTCTATGATGGCACTATTAGACATTTGCTGTTTCTCAAACCATACAAAACACAAATATATTGGAATAAGTCTGAATGCATTGTTCTTTATCCATGAAGCAAGTACATTGGGTCCCTATCACATGTCCAAAGGAAGAGCATAGCTGAGGTTAGTGCAGTGAGTGTTGGACAACCGGACTGATGAACACCAGATGTGGGCCTGTTGTTTGTGTGCGTATTTGTAATTATTTCAGCTGCATCACAGACACAAAGAATGCAAATAGAAATGACTGTTCAGTGTTGTACCTCAATCAGGCAATTCAATCTAATCAGCTCCTCAGTCCCACTTAAATTTCTGACAAAGACAGCGTTATCACTAATTTAGTACATCGATGGCCACCCTGACCACATGTTGCAACTGGGTATTATTGTAATAGCACTGCACAAATTCAAGGGCACCAACTTAACCCCTATATGTTTAAAATTTTCACCCTTCCTCGAGCCAAATGAATAGTTGTCAACATCCAAGGCCAAGTTCCGATTTCTGAAAGGGCAGTATTAGTCAGTTGCATTAACAGTCAAGCACAGGGATTTTAACACACATGAAACACCATCAAATGACTTTGTTTCAATTTGTTTGTACTACAGCTGTTTTCTCAAGCCCAAGGCAAAGATCCAAAGGGTCCCCTGGCTTGATGCATAAAGAATTCTGGCGGAGACGGCACAGGTCTGAACGGGGAGGTGATGGCCTAGTGGTATTATTGCTAGACAATTAATCCAGAAACTCAGCTAATGTTCTGGGGATGAAGGTTCGAAATCTTGCCATGATAGATGGTGAAATTTGAATTCAGTTAAAAAAAATGGAATTAAAAATCTACTTATGACCATGAAACCATTGCTGATTGTTAGAAAAACCCATCTGGTTCACTTATGTCCTTTAGTGGAGGAAATCTGCCATCCTTACCTGGTCTGGCCAGAGCCTCAGCAATGTAATTGATTCTTAACTGCCCTCTGAAAAGCTGAATGGCAAGTAGGGATGGCCAATAAATGCTGATGTGGAGATGCCGGCATTGGCCTGGGGTAAACACAGTAAGAAGTCTGACAACACCAGGTTTAAGTCCAATCAATTTATTTGATAGTAAACTCACAGACTTTCGGGGTTTGCTCTTTCATCAGGTGAATGGAGAGTTCTGGCCTCAGACAGAGCATAATAACAGCATAGACAGTTTACAGATTACTGATTAGAATGCAAGTCTTTACAATTAACCTGCTATTCAAGTCTTAAAGATGCCGACAATGTGAGTGGAAAAAGCATTAGGCATAGGTTAAAGAGACAGTACAGTAAGTGAGGTTTTGCAAACCCAGGCAAGTCATGGGGTTACAGATAGTGCGACATGAACCCAAGATCCCGGTTGAGACCGTCCTCATGTGTGCTATCAGTCTCTGCTCAGCGACTCTGTGCTGTCGTGTGTTGCGAAGGCTGCCTTGGAAACGCTTACCTGCAGGTCAGAGGCCGAATGCCCGTGACCGCTGAAGTGTTCGCCAACAGGAAGGGAACAGTCTTGCCTGGTGATTCATCCGTTGTTGTAGCGTCTGTATGGTCTCCCCAGTGTACCATGCTTCGGGACATCCTTTCCTGTAGCGTACTAGGTGGACAACGTTGGCTGAGTTGCAAGAGTATGTGCCATGTACCTGGTGGATGGTTTTCTCAAATGAGATGATGTCATCCATGTCGATGGTCTAGCATGTCTTGCAGAAGTTGCTGTGACAGGGTTGTGTGGTGTCATGGTCACTGTTCTCCTGAAGGCTGGGTAGTTTGCTGTGAACAATGGTCTGTTTGAGGTTGTGCAGTTGTCTGAAGGCAAGAAGTGGGGGTGTGGGGATGGCCTTGGCGAGATGTTCGTCTTCATCAATAATATGTTGAAGATTCCGTAGATGTCGTAGCTTCTCCGCTCCGCTTGTCCCTACAGACAAGCCCTCCGTATACACAGGATCTGCTCAGATGAGGAGGATTGTGACAGACACCTCCAGACACTGAAAGATGCCCTCATAAGAACAGGATATGGCGCTCGACTCATCGATCGACAGTTCCGATGCGCCACAGCGAAAAACCACACCGACCTCCTTAAGACAAACACGGGACACGGTGAACAGAGTACCCTTCATCATCCAGTACTTCCCCGGAGCGGAGAAACTACACAACCCTGCCACAGCAACCTCTGCAAGACATGCCGGATCACTGACATGGATGACATCATCACGTGAGAACACTATCCATCAGGTACACGGCACATACTGTTGCAACTAGGCCAACGTCTACCGAATACATTGCAGGAAAGGATGTCCTGAAGCATGGTACATTGGAGAGACAATGGATGAATGAACTTCACTCAACGATCACCAGGCAAGACTGTTCCCTTCCTGTTGCAAACACTTCAGCGGTCATGGGCATTTGGCCTCTGACCTTCGGGTAAGCGTTCTCCAAGTCAGCCTTCTCGACACATGACAGCGCAGAATCGCTGAGCAGAGGCTGATAGCCAAGTTCCGCACACATGAGGACGGTCTCAACCAGGATCTTGGGTTCATGTCGCACTATCTGTAACCCCCATGACTTGCCTGGGTTTGCAAAACCTCACTTACTGTACTGTCTGCAGACAATACACACCTCTTTAACCTGTGCCTAATGCTCTTTCCACTCACATTGTTGGCATCTTTAAGACTTGTATAGCAAGTTAATTGTAAAGTTCTAATCAGTAATCTGTAAACTGTCTGTGCTGTTGTATGCTCTGTCTGAGGCCAGAACTCTCCATTCACCTGACAAATAAATTGGTTGGACTTAAACCTGGTGTTGAGAGACTTCTTACAATAAATGCTGGCCAGCCAGTGATGCCCATGTCCAATGAATGAATAAAAAAATGAATTGAGGTGATTATTGATGAGGCATAAAGAAGGACCTGCAGTTTAAGTATCTACACAAAATCAAGGCTGACACTCCAGTGCAGTACTGAGCTTCTGGTGTGATGTTGTAGGTGCTGCTTTTCGAATGATCTGTTGAACCGAGGGCCAGTTTGCCATCTCACATGGATGTAAAAGATCTCATGACACTATTTCGAAGAGCAGGTGAATTAAACCTGTGTTCTGGCCAACATTTATTCCTCACTTAACATCACAAATAATATATTTTCTGGCCATTATTACATTGCTGTTTGTGTGAGCTTGCTGTTTGCAAATTGGCTGCTGCATTTCTGACATTACAAAAGTGACTGCACTTCAAAAAAGTACTTCATTGGCTGATGAGCACTTGAAATGCCATCAAGCATTTGGGCATTGGGCAACGTATTGAAAAATGGGATGAGAATAAATAGGTGCTTGATGGGCAATAAGAACATAAGAAATAGGAGCAGGAGTAGGCCCTCTAGCCCTTTGAGCCTGCCCCGCCATTCAATAAGATCATGGCTGATCTGTCGTGGCTCAGTTCCACATTCCCGCCCTCTCCCCATAACCCTTAATCCCCTCGCTTATCAAAAACCCATCAACCCGCGTCTTAAAAATATTTAGCGAGGCAGCCTCCACCACTTCAACGGGCAGAGAATTCCAGAGATTCACCACCCTTTGAGTGAAGAAGTTCCTCCTCAACTCCGTTCTAAACCATCCCCCCTTTATCTTGAGGCTGTGCCCTCTAGTCCTACTGTCCTTTCTGAGCGGGAAGAGTCTCTCCACCTCTATCCTATCCATCCCATTCATCATCTTATATGTCTCAATGAGATCTCCCCTCGTTCTTCTAAACTCTAACGAGTACAAGCCTAGCTTATTCAGCCTCTCCTCATAGCTCAACCCCCTCAACTCCGGCATCAGCCTAGTAAACCTCCTCTGCACTCCCTCCAAGGCCAAAATATCCTTGCGTAAGTGCGGCGACCAAAACTGCACACAGTACTCCAGCTGCGGCCTCACCAGTGCCCTATACAGCCGCAGCAAGACCTCCCTACTTTTATATTCAATCCCCTTCGCTATGAAGGCCAGCATCCCATTAGCCTTCCTGACCACCTGCTGCACCTGCAGGCTGGGTTTTTGCGGCTCATGCACAAGTACCCCGAGGTCCCTCTGCACCGTCGCCTGCTGCAGTTTTTCGCCACGTAAGTAATAGTCTTTCCTACCAATATTCCTACCAAAGTGGACCACCTCGCACTTGCCAACATTAAATTCCATTTGCCAGTTCCTGGCCCATTCGCCCAGCCTATCTAGATCCTTCTGCAGACTCTCCACACCCTCCGCGCAATTTGCCGTTCCCCCAATCTTGGTGTCATCAGCAAATTTCGACACCATACACTCGGTTCCCTCCTCCAGATCATCTATATAAATGGTACATAGCTGAGGCCCCAGCACCGACCCCTGGGGCACTCCACTAGTCACCAACCGCCAATCCGAATAGCACCCATTGACCCCCACTCTCTGCCTCCTATTAGACAGCCAATCCTCTATCCATGCTAACACCCTACCCCCAACTCCATGCCCCCTTACCTTCTGCAATAACCTCTTGTGAGGCACCTTGTCAAACGCCTTCTGAAAGTCAAGAAAGACCACATCCACCGGCTCTCCTTTATCCACCACCCTAGACACATCCTCATAGAACTCCAATAAATTCGTCAGACACGACTTCCCCTTAACGAAACCGTGCTGCGTCTGCTCTATCAAGCAATTCCCCTCAAGATGCCTCGCTATTTCCTCCTTGATGACGGATTCCAACATTTTACCTACAACAGACGTTAAACTAACCGGCCTATAATTCCCTGCCTTTTGCCTGCCACCCTTCTTAAGCAACGGCGTAACATTAGCCGTTTTCCAATCTTCCGGCACTTCCCCGGAATCCAGCGACGGAATCCAATACTAACATGATGGGTCGAATGGCCTCTTTCTGTGTAGTAAAACTTGACAACTCTGTGTGTGTTATACAGTTAGAAAGAGCAGAGAACTCAAAAGGAAATGAACCGTGGATTGGACAAGACCCACTACTACTCTGCATTGTTAACGCCCACCAGACCATTTATAGAGGTCGGAGAGGGAGTCTCTGGGAGTTCAGTGCCAACAGAATTGTTGCGACCTGAATGAGGGGAGATTCGAACATTTACGGCTTATTGGTGATGGTGTCCATCGACTTTGAATGGAATACAGCCACTGGGGATTGTGACTCAAGGGTCAAAATAATTAAGTGGAAGGGGGGGTGCTA
The DNA here is from genome assembly GCF_965287045.1 of Carcharhinus amblyrhynchos. NCBI lineage: Eukaryota > Metazoa > Chordata > Chondrichthyes > Carcharhiniformes > Carcharhinidae > Carcharhinus > Carcharhinus amblyrhynchos. The sequence continues at coordinate 51,605,914 of NC_137326.1, forward strand.
CATCGCAGAGGTCAAATTGGAAAGACTTTGATATTGCACCTGGTCCCCCATCTGCCTGGAAAGTAACACAAGTGCTTGTAACAACATGAAGTTATTTCAACTATTGAAAACGAAATGGGGTGGCACAATGGCACAGTGGTTAGCACTACTGCCTTAGTGCCAGGGACCCACGTTTGATTCCTGGCTTAGGTCACTGTCTGTGTGCAGTATGCACATTCTCCCTGTACCTCTGTGGGTTTCTTCTGCGTGCTCTGGTTTCCTCCCTACAGACGTGAGAGTTAGGTTGATTGGCCATGCTAAATTCTCTCTCAGTGTACTCAAACAGGTGCCGGAGTGTGGTGACTGGGGGATTTTCATAGTAATTTTACTGCAGTGTTAATGTAAGCCTACTTGCTTTGAAACACTAACTTTGAAATTTATCTTTGTTTGAATGTTCTTTCCATGCCAAATCATGTTTTAATTATGTTGGTATTAGTTGGTTTGTATAAGTAGAAGCATTAAAAAGTGAAATCTTGCTCTATCGGCTTTCTTTCCAATAGCTTTCTGGGAATTCTTGGCTTTTAAAAGTTAAATATAAAGGAGGTTTTTAAAAATGATTTACAGAATCAGATTATACCTTTTGAAGTCAAGCTTTCCAGATCTTGATAATTCTGAGTAAATAAATTTATTCTCATCTCCTCTCCAAATCTTCAATGATTTTTGATTCTCAACTTCTGGTTATTAAAAAAACTTGCCAGAGGGAACTGCATCACTCCATTTACTCTATCTAAACATCTCATCCATGTATTTTAATTTATTTGGTCCTAGAAATTTACAGAGTAATCCAACTGTGGCCTAACCAGAGCTTTATTCATCACCAACATAATCTCCCACCTCTGTGCCTTGTCTAATAAAGGCAAGCTCTTATGTTTTGTTGATCGCCTTATCTACCTGTCCAGCAACCTTCAAGGATCTATAGGATACACAGTTCCTCAACACTTCTCAGTATTTTACCATTTACTCTGTACTTTCTTGCTGAGTAAGCCCTTCCCAAATGGACTGCCTCCTTACACTTCGCCAGATTCAATATCAATTGCCATTATTCCATCCACGTGACTAGGCCATTGCGACCTTCTTCCAGTCAACAGCTTTGTTGATCAATCAATCACATGGCCAATTTTTGTATCATCTGCAAGCTTCTTACTCATATCCCCCCCATTCAAATGCACATCATTGATACATACCACAAAAAGCAAGGGACTCGGTAGTTGAGCCCTGCAGAAACCCCAATGGAAACAGCCTCCTAATCACAATAACATCCACTGACAATTCCATTTTGCTTCCTGTCTTTCAGCCAATTTTAGATTCAACCTTGCACTTTGCCCTGGAATCCATAGGTTTTTAATTTTATGACCCGTCTGCCATCTGGGACCTTGCAAAATCCACATAGACTACATCGAATACATGACCCTCATCAACCTTCCTTGTTACTTCACCAAAAATTCAATCACATTAGTCAGACAATAATTTCCTTTAATGAATACATACAATGATTAATCGATGTCTCTCTAAATCAAGATTCATCCTGTCCCTCAGAAGTTTTTCCAATAATTTTCCTGCCACTGATGTTAGACTGACTAGTCTGTAATTACATGATCTATCCCTTTTTAAACTGTAGTACGGTGTTTGCTGTCCTCCAGCATTATACTGTCGCCAGACAGGATTGGAAAATGATGGTCAGACCTCCATAATTTCTTCTCGCTTCTCATAACATGCTGCCTGCTATATATCCACTTTCAAATGCATTGAACTCCTTTCTGTTCCAAGGACAACAGTCGTAACTTCTCCAAGCTTTCTTCATAGCTGAGGTCACTCATCCTTGATAACATGGTAGTAAATCGCTTCTTCTTAAAGTGTATAAATTATCCACAATATCCCAGCTGAGGCCTAATTGGTAGTTTCTAAAGTTTTAGCATATCTTTTGCTTTTATATTCTATTTCACTGTTTATAAATTTATGTATTTAATTTTGTAGACAACGGAGTCAGGTGTTATGGGGGAGGTGGGGGGTATTACAGACAATAAAGTGGAGTTGAGACCACAACCATATCAGCCATGATCTTTATTGAATGGTGGAGCAGGCTTGAAGGGCCAGATGGCCTACTCCTGCTCCAAAGTCCAATGTTCGTATGTCACCATAAACCCAAGCTATCCATATGCTTTTTTAACGCTACTGTATTATATCTTTCTCCATTAGTCCTCCTGATAAGCATCATTTCTCCGATCCCCACATTGAACAACATGCTTCTACAGATAGACACATTTGAAGACAACTGTTAAAGATGATTCCAGAATTGAGTATTTCTTAAATTTAACCTGAAATCTTGAAAGATTCAAAGCGAAGAAACAAATAAAGAGCCTAAACAGCATTACTTATTTTCCATACCCATTGCTATTCCTATAACCAGGTGGTTTGGAAAGATCTAAAGTCAACTTCTCATAATTTGAAGTGTTTTAACACAAATCACCTGACAGTGTATTTTTCCAAGCACAACATTTACTCCTATGTTAATTACATCACACAAAATAAACTATTGGGTTAAAATATTGTTTTTAAAGAATAAAAACGGACCAGTTCATCTGGAGTATTGCTATTACTATAATCCAATTTCATGAAATATAGATTGACTTTCACTCTTAGTTGGCTGCTCATAGTCCCAGGAGTGTAGAATAAGTCAATTCTACAGAGGATTGCAGTCAAAAAATCTCAGAAAGTGAGACTTTTAGACTGATAACAGACATCTGGAACATGCACAATGTTTGAACCCTAGTGAACAATTGTACAGGCGATGAACAGAGAGGAGTATCAGCTCACTGGATAGCACTTCTGCCCGTGTCATAAGGTTGTAGGTTTGAGCACCACTGGAGACACAACTGCAAAAATCTAAGATGAAACTTTAATACTGTACAGTGCTGAGGTACTACTGCATTACTGAAGGTGCCATTGTTCAGATGAGTTGGTAAATCGAGGTCCCATTTGTCCTCTCAGGATAAGTAAAAGATCGTTTGACCCCAGAGCAGAGTTCTCTCCAATGTACTGGCAATGTTCATCACTTAACCACCATCAGTAAAACAGATGATTTAGCTCATCAGCTTTGCATGCTATGATGTTGGGTGGTAGACTGTGTTAGCAGGCCAGACAATTCTTGAAGTATGTGATTTATAAAGAACAAGGATTATGTTTTAGTTAAAAATGGAATGTTGATTTATTTTGATGTGTCAAAACAATATTAGACGTTAACTGGCATATCCTACAGCTTTATTTGCCAAAACATATATCGTCGCATTATGCAAACTGCTAACTAAATGCAGACATTGGGAAGAAACACAATGAAGTGATTTAACAAGGGGAAAGGAAGAGTTGAAAGATTGACCTTTTCAGTCATTCTGTATGTCACGAAGTTGGAGTGCACCAATAGTAATAACATGCACATGGTTTCTGTGACTAACAGTCAAGATAATTCACCCACGATGTTTGTACTTTGATAAGATATGCAAATACCCATTTACGTGTTAACCACACAATAAAACGGAACTGAAAGTGCCACTGGAAGAAATGTGCAGTGAAATGTGTTGATAAAGAAGTAACACACTGCTGGACATCACATGACCAAAAGTAGAACGTACAGGGTAAATGGTAGGACTCTGAAAAGTGCAGTTGAACAGAGGGATCTGGGAATACAGGTACAGAATTCCCTAAAAGTGACATCACAGGTGGATAGGGTCGTAAAGAGTGCTTTTGGTACATTGGCCTTTATAAATCGGAGTATTGAGTATAAAAGTTGGAGCGTTATGGTAAGGTTATATAAGGCATTGGTGAGGCCGAATTTAGAGTATTGTGTACAGTTTTGGTCACCTAGTTACAGGAAGGATATAAATAAGGTAGAAAGAGTGCAGAGAAGGTTCATGAGGATGTTGCCAGGACTTGAGAAGCTGAGTTACAGAGAGAGATTGAATAGGTTAGGACTTTATTCCCTGGAGCATAGAAGAATGAGGGGCGATTTGATAGAGGTGTATAAGATTTTAATGGGTATAGATAGAGTGAATGCAAGCCGGCTTTTTCCACAGAGGCTAGGGGAGAAAAAAAACCAGAGGGCAAGGGGTAAGGGTGAAAGGAGAAAAGTTTAAAGGGAATTGGAAAAATGCTAGAATCTGTCATCAAAGAAGAAATAGCGAGACACCTAGAAAAGAATGGACGGTTTGATCAAGCAGACGCAACACGGATTCATGACGGGGAAGTCGTGTTTAATGAATTTATTATATTTCTATGAGGATGTGACTAGTGCGGTAGACAGAGGGGAACCGATGGATGTGGTGTTTTTAGATTTTCAGAAGGCGTTTGATAAGCTGCCTCACAAAAGGTTACTGCAAAAGGTTAGGGTGCACGGAGTTGGGGTAAGGTGTTAGTGTGGATAGAGGATTGGTTGTCTAATAGGAAGCAGAGAGTTGGAATCAATGGGTGCTATTCTCATTGGCAGTTGGTGACTAGTGGAGTGCCGCGCCGCAGGGATCGGTGCTGGGGCCTCAACTGTTTACCATTTACATAGACGATCTGGAGGAGGGGGCTCAGCGTAGGATAACAAAATTTGCTGATGACACGAAGATGAGTGGAAAAGCAAATTGCGTGGAAGGCGCGGAAAGTCTGCAGAGAGATCTGGATAGGCTGAGTGAGTGGGCAAGGACCTGGCAGATGGAGTATAATGTTAGCAAATGTGAGGTTATCCACTTTGGTAGAAATAATAGTAGGAGGGATTATTATTTAAAGGGCGAAAAGCTGCAGCACGCTATGATGCAGAGGGACCTGGGGGGTCCTTGTGCACGAATCGCAAAAACCCAGTCTGCAGGTGCAGCAGGTGATCAAGAAGGCGAATGGAATGTTGGCCTTTATAGCGAGGGGGGTAGAATATAAAAGCAAGGAGGTCTTGCTGCAACTGTACAGGGTACAGGTGAGGTTGCAACTGGAGTACTGTGTGCAGTTTTGGTTGCTGCATTTGCGAAAGGATATATTGGCCTTGGAGGGAGTGCAGAGAAGGTTCACTAGGCTGATACCAGAGATGAGGAGGTTAGCCTATGAGGAGAGACTGAGTAGACTGGGTCTGTACTCGTTGGAATTTAGAAGGCTGAGGGGGATCTTACAGAGACGTATAAGATAATGAAGGGGCTAGATAGGGTAGAGGTAGAGAGATTATTCCCACTTAGAAAGGATAGCAGGACTAGAGGGCATGGCCTCAAAATAAGGGGGGGGGGGGTGGTGCAGTTTAGATCGGAGTTGAGGAGGAACTTCTTCACTCAAAGGGTGGTGAGTCTCTGGAATTCTCTGCCCGTTGAAGTGGTGGAGGCTACCCCGCTGAATATATTTAAGTCACGGATAGATAGGTTTCTGATAGACAAGGGAATTAAGGGTTATGGGGAGAAAGCGGGAAAGTGGAACTGATCCACTTCAGATCAGCCATGATCATGTTGAATGGCGGGGCAGGCTCGAAGGGCTAGACGGCCTACTCCTGCTCCTATTTCTTATGTTCTTATGAATATTAGGGGGGGCTTCTTCTTGCAGAGAGTGGTAGGAGTGTGGAATTAGCTGCCGGATAAAGTGATAAATGTGAGGTCACTTTTAACATTTAAGAAAAGCTTGGACGGGTTCATGGATGAGAGGGGTGTGGAGGGATATGGTCCAAGTGCAGGTCAATGGGACTAGGCAAAAAAATGGTTCAGCACAGACAAGAAGGGCCAAAAGGCCTGTTTCTGAGCTGTTATTTTCTATGGTTCTATATGCTTTTGTGATGCACGCTAATTATGTGCTGTTAACAGGTTTATCAACATATGGAAAATTCTAAGGTGTGAGGATGCTTTTTTCAAATTCTTTGATGGGACGTGGGTGTCACTGAAATGGCCAGCATTGCCCATTCCCAAATACCCTTGAGCAGAGAGAGACTTGGGGGGTCATTTCTGGGAGCAGTTACGAGTCAATCACATTGCTGTGGACTTGTAGTGGCATGTAGGCCAGACCAGTAAAGGACATCAGATTTCCTACTTTGAAACAAATTAGTGAACTGGCTGGGTTTTTACAACAATCGATGGTAGTTTCATGGTGGTTTGTGCAAGGGGGAGATCCAAGGCAAGGGTCCAGGAGGTTATGTTGCCTGCCAGTGCCAAGGTTTGAGACATCTGCTCTAGGCTGGATCCAGATGTCACACTCCCTGTAGCAACAATGACATAGATAGGATTAAGGAACAAGTCCTGTTTAAAAAATTTGAGCATCTAGGGGCTAAATTCAAAACTAGAACCTCAAAAGATAATAATCTCTAAAATATCACCTAAGTAACAAGCCAATTGGTATAGATTAAGAAAGATTAGACAGTTGAATACATGGCTCAAAGATTGGTGTGGGAGAAATGTGTTTCGATTCATGGGGTACTGTGGAAAGTGGGAGTGCCATCATTGGGGCAGTCTTCGCTTGGGACCAGTGTTCTGGTGAGTCATAAAACTAGGGCAATAGAGAGGAAGATGCAACAAATTAAGGGGAGATGCCCAAGTCAAGAAAACAAGGTAGTAATATGGGTAATGAAAATCAAAGCATGGTAGGAAGGAACAGAGTGTAGAAACTTTAGCCTCATCTGTTGGCACACTAAGTTTGCAAAAGTAGTAAAAACTAAAAGACACTGTCGCGAAATACGCAGAACAAAACAGATGGTGGAATAGAAATAAATAAGTATGATCTGACAGCTCAAAGGCTTGGACCTGAATATTCAAGGCTACATGACATTTTGGAAGGGTGAAGAAAAGATAGCTCTGTTCATTAAGAATGACATCCGTACAGTAGAGAGAGATGACTTTACTTCTGGAGATCAAGATTTAGGGATAGAGATAAGAAATAGCAAAGGTAAGAAGTCACTTGTACAGCTAAGTTTATTGGTCCCTGAACAGTAACGAGACAATGAGACAAGGATGTATAGGAAGTAATACTGGGAGGCTTGTGATAAATAATCACGGGTGATTTTGATCTACACAACAGATTGAACAAATAATGGCAAATGAGTGGAAGAAGATTTCAGTGTTTACAGGATTTCTTAGAGCAGCACATTCTACTGCCAACCAGAGAGCAGACTATTCTAGACTGAGGTAATATATAATGAAGCAGAATTAACAAATGTCTTAATAGTAATCATGCCCCTAGGTAGCAGTGATCACAAACATGATTAAATTTCTTGTTCAGTTTGAGGCAGAGAGGACTAAATCCAAGACTAGTGTTTTGAACTGAAATAAGGGCAATTTTGCGAGCAAGTGGACAGATCTATCTAAGATGAACTGGGAAATTAGGTTAAGGGATGGACCAGTAAAATTGTAGTTGAAGGTATTTAAGGGATATTTCATAACAGTCAGCAAGATACATTACAGGGAGAAAGAAAGACTGGAGTTGAAGGGTGTACCACCCTGAGTTAACTAAGGAAGTTAAAGACAGTATCAAGAAAAAGCATATAACTCCTTGAAGATTAGCGGCAGGTCAGAAGATTGTAGAGAATATAAAGAACAATAAAGAATGACTAAACAAATGATAAATAGGAGAAATTAGAGGATGAGAAAATGCTAGCTCGAACTATTGTATGTCCCTTAGACATGAAACAAATCAAGCTTTTTTGCAGATTTAAAAATGAACTTTGCTGAACCAAAGGATGGCTACTGCCAGTCACCTGATGCCCAGAATTGTAAAGTGACATTTTATGGATTCTACTGGATATGCTGCTCATAGCCTACCTGAGACTGTCAAGATTGATTCCAAAAAGTAATTACTGAAAGGAATTGGGGATTATTTGCATCTTTATAAGCTTGCCCCTCCAAAGGAATTGAAGTCACCAAAACAGTAGCTGCCTGGAACTGGGTCAATGGGGATGACTCTTTCAGAGGCTGATGAGTCGGACATTATAAGTCACAAAAGTCAGATTCAGACACACATCCCCTTATGAAATTATGGGCAAGGAGATCACATGACAAGGAAAGGCAAATTTAGAATAAGGGTAACCTGCTGACTGAACTCCAACCTGCCCAAGTTAGACAGCAGGACTCCAGGCTGACCAAGCAACCTGCAGCAAACCCTCCTCAAAGCAAGTTTATCTGGAAGCCACTGGTCTGCCTAGCCAGCAGTGGCCATATTTTTGAATATCAACTCATCTAATTGTGTTGCCATTGCCTTTAAAGGAATTCTGCACTTCTCCATTCAGCCAGGAATTCACCAGAACTGGAACTTGTGAAGAAACCCCCTCTGGATTTGGACTTCCTAAACTCTGGAAATCACAGGAACTGATATTCATTTTTTGTGGTTCCTTTTACTGTTAAGTTGTTCTTGGTTGTAAAATCCCCCTCCTATCCTTTGACCGAATGTTGTATGTGTGAAGTTGTACTCATTTCCCAGGTTTGAATATTTGAAGGAATAAATTCCTGATTTAATCTGAAGAGAATTTTCTTGGAGTCACTTTAAAAATTAACTACATAAACAAGAGGTTTCTGGAATAAACAGCACAGCCTATTTTTACAACAAGGGACATCTCTGCTTATGGACAGATGGCGAGGGGATAAAAAAGTTCAGTTTTACTTCTCTCTCTTACCTGTAACAAATAGTAAAGATGGTAAGGAGTTTCCATAAGTATTTAAAAAGGGAAAAAAAATAAAGTGAACCTTGGTCCTCAAGAGTGGATCTGGGAATTAATAATGTGAAAGACGGAAATGACAGATCCATTCAGCAGATATGTTGTTCTGTCTTAACTGTAGAAGACATAAACCCAAAAATAATTGAAAATCAAGATGTGAAAAGGAGGGAGGAACTTAAAGCAATTACAATCACCAGGGAAAAGACGCTGTGAAAATTATGCAATTAACTGACAAGCCCCCAGGTCCTGAAAACAAAAGAGAAATTGCTGGAAAATCTCAGCAGGTCTGGCAGTCTCTATAAGGAGAGAAAAGAACTTACGTTGAGAGTCCAGATGACCCTGTGTCAAAACCTTTTGATAAAGCTTTGACAAAGGGTCATCTGGACTTGGAACATCAGCTCTTTTCTCTCCTTATAGATGCTGCCAGACCTGAGATTTTCCAGCATTTTCTGTTTTCATAGAAACCCTACAGTGCAGGAGGAGGCCATTTGGCCCACAATCCCACCCAGGCACTCCCTCATATACCTACATATTTTCCCCGCTACTCCCTCTGACCAATGCATCTCAACTCTAAGGGTCAATTTTTAGCATGGCCAATCAACCTAACCCACACATATTTGGACTGTGGGAGGAAATCAGAGCACCCAGAGGAAACCCACGCAGACTCGAGAACGTGCAAACTCAACACAGACAGTGACCCAAGCCGGGAATCAAACCCAGGTCCCTGGAGCTGTGAAGCATCAGTGCTAACATGCCGCCCTGTGATTTCAGATTCCAGAATCCACAGTAATTTGTTTTTATTTTATTTAATGGAATTCATTTTAGATGTCTTAAATGGCTGCTGAGATGATAAATGCATTGACTTCAAATTTTCCAAAATTCTCTAGATTCTGGAAAGCATCAGGTTAGAAAATAACAAATACAACTCCTCTATTCAAGAAAGGAAGGAAGGAAACAGAAAGCAGGAAAATATGACCAGTTCGTTTAACATAGGGAAAATACCACAATCTGCTACTAAGGCACTGCTATATTTTAATACAAGTCAAGCAGAGTCAAAATAGTTTTGTGAAAGGGAAATTGTGTTTGACTAATTTATTAGAATTATTTAAGGCAGTAACAAGCAATGTGGATAAAGCAAAGCCTATAGATGTAACTTGAATTTCCAGATGGTACTGGGCAAGCAGTCACAGCACATGTTACTATCCAAAATAAGAGCTCACAAAGTAGAGAATGGCATATCAGCATGGATAGTTGATTGGTTAGTTAACAGGAACAAAAGTAGGAAGAAATGCGCCATTTTCAGGCTGGCAAGAAGTGGAATGCCACAGGAATTAGTGCTGTGGGCTCAACTATTTATAATCTAAATCAATTCTTGGATGAGGGGATGGAATGTACCCTTGCTAAATTTGCTGATGACGCAAAGATAGGTAGGAGAGGAGAAAAACAGGATCTGCAAAACAATGCAACTAGATTAGGAATGTAACTAAATTAGAAGTGTAACTAGGTTAAGTGAATGGTTAAAAACATGGCAGATGGAGTGCAATATTGGAAAATGTGAGCTTGTCCACTCTGGCTGGAAGAATAGAAAAGCAGCATATTATTCAAACTGAGGTGTGTGCAAAACCCTGTGGTACAGAGGGATCTAGGAGTCCTTACTCATGAATCATAAAAAAAATCTAGGTACGTAAGTGATTAAAAAGGCAATTAAATGATGCCATTTATTGCAAGGGAAATGGAATACGTTGAGAAATCTTGTTACAGTTAGATAAGATGTTGGTGGGACTAGAGTACTGTGTACAGTTTTGATCTCTTTTTTGAGAAAGAATATAGTTGTATTAGAAGCAGTTCAGAGGTTCAAGCAAAATATTGCCGATACTAGAATCTGAAACAAAAACAGAAAATGCTGGAAAATCTCCGCAGGTCTGACAGCATTTGTGAAGAGAGAATACAGCCAATGTTGAGTCAGGATGACCCTTTGTGTGCAGAGAAAGTTCACTTGACTGATTCCTGTGGTGAAAGGGTTGTCTTATGAGGAATGGTTGGACCTGTATCCATTGGAGTTTAAAACAATGAGAGGTCATCTAATTGAAACATTGAAGATCTAGAGGGGATTTGACAGGTTGGATGTTGAAAGAATGTTTCACCTTGAGGGAAAGCTAGAACTAGGGGACATAGTTTAAAATAAGGATCTCCAATTTAAGACAGAAATGAGGAGATTCTTACGTCTCAAATGGTGGTTAGAGCAGTGGACGCTGGATCATTGAATATTTAAAGTTGAGTTGGATAGAATCTTGACTGACAAGGGAATCAAAGGGGGTAAACAGGAAGTAAGAAGCATAATCAGATCAGCTATAAACTTATCAAATGGCAGAGCAGGGTTGAGGGGCCAAATGGTACTCTCAAATGCTTGAGGTGATGTTTCATAAAGCAAACTTGACTAGAAGAGGAATGCAGCATTCATCACATGAATGCTATGTTATAGAGTGAAACTTGATATAGCACCTTTAATGTAGTCACGTGTCCCGTGCTGCTTCACAGGAGCATTTCCAGAAAAAAATCTGACATCAAACCATGAGGAGTTGTTAGAACAAATGACCAAAAGTCATGACCAAAGAGGTAGGCTTTAATGAACATCCTAAATGAAGGAAAATAAGTGGAGAGGCAGAGAGGTTAAGGGAGGGAATTCAGAGTTTGGGGCCTTGACAGCTGGAGGCTTGGCCATCAATGATGAAACAAGTAGCATAATGCTGTGAAGTGTATTTTTGTATAATAGTTCTGCTTCTGTTCCTCTGATCACCCATTTGAAAGGTTGGATTTGAAAGGTTGGCACATGTTCCAAATCCTAACAGCTCTTATCTTTAACAAATATGCAATTGTGGAATCAAAACAATCATGTAGTAAACATGCTGCAGTCATTCAGATTTGAAATGTTAGCTCTATTCTCTCTCCACAGATGCTGTCAGACCTCCTGAGATTTTCCAGCATTTTCTGTTTGTGTCATTAGCCTACTAATTAAATGAAAACACTCTGCTGAGAGATGGGCAGAAGTTACAAGGAGGAAAAATATAATAACCTAAAGAGTAAACACTTGCAAAAAATGTCATACAGATTCAATTAAACAAGATACACGCAGACCTCAATAACTTGAAGCTGCACCAAGCTTCAACTAATGTCAAGTGTGAAGCCAAGATCTGTCCATTTAAAAACACTAAATTGACGTTAAGCATTTATGGTCACACAAAAGACTCCTGGCTGATTCTGTAGCGAACGACTGCTGGAGTTGGCTTCTGTGCAACAAAACGAGATACTATTACAGGGCAAACCCAAGTACAAGAGAAATGCTAGTGACAGGTGCCACAAATTTTAAATATCAACCAATTAATGGCTCAAACAGTATATTGGTGTTAGTCAAAGAGAGCTCTAGGCTTCAGATTGACAATTGGCAGAGTATTGATCCAACCATGACACGGAATTCAACTCGGAAATCAGGGCATCTGATGAATAGGTTGCAACGGATCAATCTTGGTGCAGCACAACTGTGCTCCTCGTGGGGTTTCAGCCCAAGCCAAACTACTCTCTGATTTGCAGGTGGTGATGAAGTTACAAAGAAGAACACAAGAAAGTGAAAAAAGTAACTAAAAGCAGGAATAAATGTGTTGCCAGCAGACATTAGAAATGTGGGAAAGGGCATCTTGGTGTGAAGTCATGATCAAAGACCCTGTCAATGTTTCACACCTTCGGCTGACACATAACAAATGGGCAATTCAATAAGGTACAGGAGCAGTGAAACAAATTATATACTGAACTGCGTCTGTCAGTCAGGCTGTAACACTTCTTCATTATAAGATGCCAGTCGGGAACAAATCACAGAACTGCACTGTAAAAATAATTCAGTTAAAATGATTTAAAAATGGTCTCAGAGCAAAAAGCTGCAGTTGATAATTTCCCTGTTAATAAATCTGCAATTATGATAAATCCAGCAGGAATTTTGTAACTAGTTTAATATCTCCAAATATCATTTCACACTTTCCTGCCTACATAAATGTCCAAAACCCTTTAGCTTGCTGACTCAGAAAGTCTAAATTAGCAGTTGGCGATCAACTGACATACGTTATTGGAAACTTTACATGCTTCATGGTGCGAGAATTAAAAATGAAGTCATGATACAAAAGAAATATACTGAGATCAAAAGAAAAATTAGGGAATAAAGAAAGAAGCACAATGTGTCAAATGGCTTCTTTCACAGTGCAGTAGCATTTTGTATTGAGGGCGGACAGAGTGATGTTGAGAGTAGAGATGAAGGCGGCACAGAGAAGAGCAAAGAGGGAGGCAGAGAGCAATCAAATGTGCTGAAGGAAAAACAGGTTCAGGACACAGACAATGTGACAGCAAGACAAGCACAGGGATAGAAAAAAATGATATTGGGATATGGATGAACAGAATACTCATTCAATAAGAAATAAATTATGACATAACAGATATCGTAAAACACCAAAATAGACAATAATAGCAAAAAGAAAAATAAATTGATAGACAGAAATCAAGGAAGAGATGGAAAGACTGCAGGGTACAGACACAATGGCATTGCAATAAAGGCACTGATAGAAAAAGCAGGTGACTTAGAAACATTTACAACACATGGTGAGAGAAACAGACACAGTAACACACGTCTGTGGGCATTCAAGGATCAAGCCACAGATACTGAAAGAGAAAGAACAATGATTGAGATAATAGGATAAGGATTGGGGAAACTCTGCACATCATTAAATATTCTCTCAATAAACATCTTCAAACAAAGAGACATGGATTTCACAATGACACAATGAGAAAGGCACATGGTTTGGGCCAAGAGGGCTCGCTGTGAGTAAAGTCACAGAAGATCCACCCTCCCGCACCTTTCTAACCCAACTCCATCTGACTCTGTGCTTGCAGCTAAATTTGTGCACCTGAGTCAAGTGTGCAGAGTTGGGAAAATTCTTAATAGTGCAAACCCAACTCAGGAGGAAGTTTACCAAACGGTCAGATTTTCGTTCCAGGTGGGGGTGCTAACTGGAGGCAGGCAAGCTTCTTCCAGAAAGGGCGAAGGGACAAGAGCAGATGCAGATTGTTTAAAACTCCCACCTTGGTGACTCTGTCTCAGTTATAATAAAGATGAAATTAAAAAAAAGCTCTCTAGCCCTCACCCACTCCCCATTCATACCAACTCATGCCCACCCCCCACACCCACCCCCAACCAAACCTCTTTCCATGCCAACTCACCCAGTATCAATGACAGGCAGGCCTCCAAAGCCATGCTGGGATGAAATGAAGTTTTTCTTTTTTGTTTACAGACTTCAGTATATAACTAAAACACATTGATAAGAGCAATTTCAAGACAGTTAGATCTCTTCAAAATTTAATCCTTTATATAAACAATCATTTGTATTCATAGCCCCGTGAAGACATCTCAACTCTTTGTAACTACTTGCAGCTGTTGATCAAACTTTGAACAGACAGCCCTGTGATACCGAAGGGCTGTAGAAGCAGTCGAGGAGAAATAATGCTATAATGACAGTATTCAGACTTGTATCAACAAGTAACAATTCTTTTCAACTGCAGGCTGGCTGTTTTCTTTCAAAGTATGAAGGGCAAGGGATTTAAATAACTTGACAACTCTTTTTTTAAAGCACACATTCATGTATACTTCTAATAAGCCCAAAAGATTCCTGACCTCTTATAGAACTCTGGTAGGTTTAGACCTTTTCCTCAAATACTTAAAGGCCATGAGTTATGCTTCAGAGACCTGGGTGACCAAAATTGCTTCAGTTTGAAGGCAGCTGCACTTTCCTGGTCCAGTTCACCCAATATTTCCCCATATCACAATCCTGCCATCCCCAAAATCAGTCTGGTGAACCTTTGCTGCACTCCCTCTGTGGCAAGTACATCCTTCCTTATATAAAGGGACCAAAACTACACACAATACCCCAGGTGCAGTCTCACCAAAGACCCTGTACAGCTCCAGCAAGACAGCTTTGCTTCTATACTCAAGTTTTCTTGCAATGAAGGCCAAACACAGTGTTTGCCTTCCAAACTGTGTTTGCTGTCCTGCCCTCTTGCTTTTAGTGTTGGTATCCAGACCATGTCATTTATTTATTGGTTTGCTCCATCAGATGTCTATTCTGGAAGACTCCGATATCTGCTGTCACTTCTCTAATACTCCAGTGCCCATCACTTCACTGGAATTTGCATTTACAATGTCACCTTGCCCTTACTGAAACTGAATCCAGTTAATTGAAATCTTTAAGCACATAAGAACATAAGAACATAAGAAATAGGAGCAGGAGTAGGCCATCTAGCCCTTCGAGCCTGCCCTGCCATTCAGTAAGATCATGGCTGATCTGTCGAGGCTCAGTTCCACTTTCCCGCCCTCTCCCCATAACCCTTAATCCCCTCTCTTATCAAGAACCCATCAACCCGCTTCTTAAAAATATTTAGCGAGGCAGCCTCCACCACTTCAACGGGCAGAGAATTCCAGAGATTCACCACCCTTTGAGTGAAGAAGTTCCTCCTCAACTCCGTTCTAAACCGCCTCCCCTTTATCTTGAGGCTGTGCCCCCTAGTCCTACTGTCTTTTTTGAGCGGGAAGAGTCTCTCCACCTCTATCCTATCCATCCCATTCATCATCTTATACGTCTCAATGAGATCTCCCCTCATTCTTCTAAACTCTAACGAGTACAAGCCTAGTTTATTAAGCAGATGGGGTGAAATTGTGTGTTGGGATTTCACGTGGGTTATTTTAAACCTACAACAAACGGTCTTTTTGTCTAGGATATATGGCACAGAAACAGGTGACTGAACTCAACCAATGCCATCTAATTTCCATAAAATTCAACTATGTGTGTGTGAATGAAACACTTAGTGGGCTGTAGTAGTTTATTTTTTATTGTATGTGGTGCTTTCATTGCTCTGCATACTGAAGGAAAGCTATATTTATGTGATCCAAAATAATCTGACAGTTTGCAGAATGTTTCGGGTTATAGGCAGTCCTACTTTGTTTGAAACAAGGACTTCTGATTAAGAGTCAGCAGCATTATAGCCTTGTCCTTCAATAATCTATTTTATTAAATATTATAAATGTTCGGTGGCCTTCCATTTTGATGACTGAATTGAAACTTACCACAATTGCTCAATAGTTTCTAGGGGATTCTGTCACAGTAAATGTCAAACTTGAAGCAGTGAAATTAATACAAATCCCATCATTGCAGGTCTCCAAAATATAAAAAACACATCTACTGCTTGGGGTTCTTCTAATAATCAGTCACAATAGACACACTTCCATGTCACATCTACTGGGTCTCTGGATGACACCTAGAGTTGGCTAGATTCTGTATGTTGATAATAGTCTGCATTTGGATAAAAACTAAATTCGTCTGAAGACATGCGCTTCACAGCAAGTCAGAGTGCTGGATCCATAGAGCTTTCTGCAACCATGTTTTTCTTTCCACTGGATTTCCTGGCGGTGAGCAGACAGCTGACCCAGCCTTTGAGATTGACAGATGGGAAAATCACACTGGGCAACGTTAACAACAGTTTACCATGGTAGCTTACACGCCCATGTCTTCTGCTCCAATTACTTCAATGTCTGAAGCAATTGAAAGATCATAAATGCTAAAAACATCACTGCATACATGGCTACGGACCAAGTGCTGGAAGATGGGATTGATGACTGGTGCAGAGATGGTGGGCCAAAGGGCCTTTTGTCTGTGCTGTAAAACTCTGACTCTAATAAAGTAAAAACCTACAGATTTATCCTGACTCTGAACACAATTGAACAAAACACAAGTTAAGTGGAAATTCTGCATTGACTTATTCTGTATGGTTATTTGTAGTGAAATAACTCCGCCTACCACTGACCTTACTCTGTGTGCTCCTTCATCAATTTTGAAAAGATTGGATCACAACATGATGTGTGGCTCAGAGAATGAGGAACTTCTATTGTTACACTGCTAGATTACACTATGTAGATGTAATTAGGCACTGGACACACACACAAGTGCACAACATCACAGACCCCGCCACCGCTTCAGGTTGTTATTGCAAGGGGCTTGTGAAAAAGGCACTCTTTTTTTGGCGATATGCCAGCCGATAAAGCATTAGTTGAGAGAAAAAACTTAAAAGGCAAAAAAGAACCAGCATCTTTAATAATAAAGGAAACAAAGAAGGATGGGGATGGCAGAAGGGATGCTTTTGAAGTTTGTAACATTATTCATTAAATTCATATTGCGCACATAAAAGAGAATAAGGTCATTAACAAAGTGCAAATTAAAATCATAGTTCGTTCAGTCATACACCACATATATAAAAAAAAATTTTATATATTGTGTATTTATATATAGTTCTGTTGCAACTAAATAAAAAAAATGGCCTTTGCTTTCTCTACACAGGCATTTAGTGCGATGTGCAACTCTGATTTATGGACTTTCAAGTATTGTTTTCCCCGATCAAAGGTAAAATCCGTTTGCCAAATTTACTTTTTACTGCTTTATTTGTCAAAAGATCAATATGCAATTGCAGTTTGATCACTTGTATTACATAAGAACATTCATTGATAACCACATGTTGTAAATATGACTGCTCACACTTTGATGTAATTCCACAGATTCATCCTTATATAATCACTCATGCACACTCAATACAACTGAGCCCAAGGCACCATGGAATATCCAAATAAGTCACACACCTGATGAAGAAGCAGCACTCCGAAAGCTCGTGATTCCAAATAAACCTGTTGGACTTTAACCTGGTGTTGTGAGATTTCTTACTGTGCCTACCCCAATCCAACGCCAGCATCTCCATCTCAAGTTTCCCTCAAACAGCTTAAGTAGCTGACCAAGCGTAAATTAGCAGGTCTCAAACCAAAAGAAAAAGGTCCAGCTTTTCAGTCAACCGTTAGTCCAAATCTCCAGGATCATGCTGGGCGTATTAAAGTTCTCAAAGACTATCTCAAACTAAATTGGTATTATTCAATCTCTTTTGTACTACAGGCTGCAAATTTAGAACAAATGAGCAAAGATGTATTTGGTACAGGCTTTTGAGAGTTTTCCATTGTTACCTGTTCTCAAGTCCCCCTCTACATGCATATTCCCATTCTGCTTCAGTGGGCAGTCGTTTCCCTGCCCAAGTACAATACGCCACAGCGTTGTTCCATGAGACATGTAGGACTGGGTGATCCATCCTGAAACATAGCAAAATACATTACAATAGATAACTTCATGCAGCATTCTACCACAAGTGAGTTGCAGCCACCACATATTGCCATGGGTCATTTGTACCAAAACATTTCACAGCTAAAGGGTTGGCCCTCTCAATTATCCTCAAATCAGGAATTGCACAAACTAGGTTGTGGGACTAGTAATCCTCTGTATTAACATTTCAGGTAATGCAAATTTGAATCCTATTTTGACAGTTTGAGATTTAAAAAAAAAATTGGTTTACAACATGGTTTGAAGTAAAAGGCTGAGTTTTTAGTAAAAGTCAACAGTGAAGCTAGTAGATTATTGTAAAGAGCCAGTTGATTCATTTGCTGTATTTGGAGAAGAAAACCTGCTAATCCAATCTGGTCTACACGCGACTCCAGTTCCACAGCAATGTGGTTGATTCTCAAAAGTTGACTGAAGAACCCCATGCAAATCACTGGATTACGTCAAACGGCTACAGCCAACCACAGATGAGAAGGGTGTGGTCAGAACCATGTTAAGATCCCAATCTTCCTGTTGCTTGCTATTTTAACTCAGCACCTTGCTCTCAAGCCAACACCAACATGTCTGTCCTTGGCTTATGCTGTGCTCCACTGAAGCTGGCACAAACTGGAGGAGCTGCAGCTCATCTTCTGATGGTGTATGTTGCAGACCTTGGGACTCAATGTCAAGTTTGGCAACTTTAGATTTTGACTTTTCTCTTCCATCTTAAACATCCCTTTCCTCTTTAAAATATTCCACAGATGTACTGTTTCAATGCAAAACACCCTCTCACATCAGGCCATCTTTGAGTGCTCTTAAACTTTTTTATTCATTTGTGGGACAAGAGCATCGCTGGCTGGCCAGCATTTATTGCCCATCCCCAGGTGCCTTTGGAGGGCAGTTGAGAGTCAACCACAATACTGTGGCTCTGGAGTCACACATAGGCCAGACCAAGTTTGGACAGCAGAATTCTTTCCGACAATGGTTTCATGGTCATCAGTAGATTCTTAATCCATATTTTTTTTATTGAAATCAAATTCCACCATCTGCCATGATGGGACTTGAACTCAGGTCCACAGAACATTAGCTGAAATTCTGGATTATAGTCCAGCGATAGTATAACAAGGCCGTTGCCTCCCGTACTTTTGTTACAGTTTATTTAGCTCTAACTTTCTTCTTCCTTTCAATTCTGACAAAAAGACCCAGACTTGAAACATTAATGATTCCTGATGGATGTTGGCAGTTTTGAGTTGTTCTGACTTCCTCTGTACTTGTTTCAAATATTAACCCTCCTCACCTTGTAAAGCTTAAAATCTGCATGGAATACACTGAGATTAATCTATCAAGAAATCCTACTAAAATAATTAAAACGCTATATTAGCTTCCATATAGGTCAGAAAACCATGTAATTGATTTACACAGCAACTGTGACTTTATTGTAACCTTATTTATCATTAAGAATGAAACAAGGCAACTCAGTACGTTTCCGTGAGCGAGCAGAGGCCCATACCATTGCATTAATAAACAGTATTTCTATTATTAACAGAGAAAATGCATGATTAAATAGTGTTAATGACTTTACTGAAGAGCAATTTCTCTTCAAGTGATAAAAGGATCTTGAAGAATGTGACCTTTGCAGATTACCAGCCATCAATGCATATGGATCTCAGTACACCATTGTTGGAACATACCCAAAGACTTTAGGCAAAAAAGGTGTTAACAGATTTTCCAACAATTATTACTGCCCACAGATGGGAAGTTGGATGGACGGAAATAGAAAAAGAAAATTCAACTGCAGCCGAGTACAAAAGCCGTTGCAGATTTTGATACGTGATATAAATAACCCACTGGGTGCATCACCCAAATTTAAAAAGGGAACTCCTTGCTGACAACAAGCCGCTGTGATTTTCTTGTAGTTCAACGTTACATCAGTAGCAATGGGAGTCAGAAATGAAGACAGAGAGACAACCAATTGTTTGACAGCCCAAATTTTCTATTCCAATCAACAATGGAAATCTATGCATCTTGACTCAGTTTACTTGATACAGCCAAGTATCAAGTGCAGACGAAGGCTTCAGTCGTACAAATGCCTTACATTCCCCTCGAGCATTTGCAGATTTTTGTAGCTTACTATAAACATGACTGAGGGCAAATGGTGTAGTCGCAAATGCTTGCTGTTTCTGCAGATCCTTTTATGGATTGTGATGTTCTTGTAAATTAGTCTTGATTTTTTTTTAAAAAGGGTCAAAGTTCAGAAGCTAGTGAGAAGCTTCTAATTTATTCAGACAAGGCGGAATGGGGTTGGGGGGAGGGGGGAAGAAGAGGATCAGCTGACAAGGGGTGGAGATCAAAGCTGAACATTCTAACATCTCCCAACGTAAAGAAGTTGCGATTGAAGTGTGATGTTTAAACATACAAGAATGCTCACTGATTTACAAGGCTCGGAAGAGCAAATACATTCAAATCACTGCCAAGTTGCTTCCCTGACTGACAGAAAACTACTTCAGAAGTCAGATCATGTAAAGTATACATAGTTTCAGTAACATCCTAAAATGCATTTCATGATTAAATGAGCCACCTCACACAAATCTGCCTATTTCAATTCACAGATTCCAGAACATTTCTTGGCAAACTCCTCATGCATTTAAATACATTTTCAACCCCATTGTGGCCCCCACAACTTTTGGATTTTTGACAATGCGCTTGCTAAGGTTATAAATTGCCTATCCCAAAAAAAGTATTTTCTAATGTGCATACACTGGACTCCTGGTGAAACTCCACTTGGTATTTTAACAAAACGTTTGGTAAAACAGACATGCACAGAAGTCCTGGCTCAGCATGGTGTAACAACTCCAATTTGTTTAATTGTTTTAACTATTTTCGACTGTGCACTCTCTTCCGTTTTCACGAGAGGTGCAAGCGGTACAAATGATGCATTGGGCCTGTCAAAATGGGCAGTGCTCATGTCAAAGTAGATCTGATCCCATTTCAATTTAAAACAAAAAAAAAATCTCTTTATATTTTTTCCACAGCCACCAGGTGCCCTGCGGAACACTTTCTTCAGGATAGAATATTTAGAATAAAGACAAATGCCATACTGTTTGAGAACTAACATGGATTTTGTTTTCTCACAAACTTCTGACTTGGGTCTAATTTTCACAAACTTGAGAACCAACCAGACAAGGTAACCCGGGGAACTAGAATTTCCTGGAATAGAGAAGGGCGGCACGGTGGCACAGTAAGCACTGCTGCTTTACCGTGCCAGGGCCTGGGATCAATTCCGGCTTCGGGTCACTATTGGCGTGGAGTTTGCACATTCTCCCTGTGTCTATGTGGGTTTCCTCCCACAGTCCAAAGATGTTCAGGTTGGGTTGATTGGCCATGCTAAATTAACCCTAGTGTCAGGGGGATTAGGAGGGTTAATCTGTGGGGTTATGGAAATAGGGCCTGGATGGGATTGTGGTCAATGCAGACTCGGTGGGCCAAATGGCCTCTCTCTGCACTGTAGGGATTTTATGATTCTACGAAGGGGTTTCCAGAAGACTTCCAGTCCAGTGGGAGCCAAAGCACGTTGTTGAATCAAAAGTGAGATCTTAACATCTCCAAGTGTTTTCCACTCTTTTCCCAAATTATGCTATAATTATAATACACAAGGGCAGATGAAAAAGTATTATGAATTAAAGGAACACTTTGTGCTTCAATGGTTACCTCTTAGTAATGTTGGAATCAGGACCTTCTGGATGTTTCCAACTGGCTCCTTTAACAGGCAGCCACCATGGAGCTGCTGCAACCTAGAATAAGACAAGAAGCCACCTTCTTAGAATCATGCAGCACAGTTAAATTGCTCAGTCCAAAAAGCCACCAAAACCTGCCTATGAACACCAAGTATAAAATTATAGTATTTCTATTTTTCATTTTTTTTGCAGGAAGTGGCATTTGCTACACTCTTCAGTTTGATGCACAGACCTCACTGGGGTTTAGAAGGCCAAGTGATTATTTGTTTTGAAGGATAAGATTCTGAGGAGACTTGACAGGGTAGCTGCTGAGAAGTGTCCTTGAGAGAAATCTACAGCTCAGGGGTACAATTAGACTGGAAATGTCAGCTCTATTCTCTCTTTACAGATGCTGTCAGACCTGCTGAGATTTCCCAGCATTTTTGTTTCAGATTCCAGTATCTGCAATATTTTGCATTTATTGTAAGGAAAAACGCCTTCCCTCACAATGTTGTTAATCTTAGGCATTCGCTACCGCTGACAGCATCGGAGGCTAGATCATTGAAAATATTCAGGGCTGCATTAGACAGATTTTTTGATCCATGAGTGAATCAAAAGAGCAATGGGACAGCAGATAGTACAATGTTGTTCAGGCCACAGTCAGATCAGCCATGATGTTACCGATTGCAGGAGCAGGCCTGAGGGGCTGAGTGGCCGATTCTTGCTCCTTG
Organism: Carcharhinus amblyrhynchos; assembly: GCF_965287045.1. Taxonomy (NCBI): domain Eukaryota; kingdom Metazoa; phylum Chordata; class Chondrichthyes; order Carcharhiniformes; family Carcharhinidae; genus Carcharhinus; species Carcharhinus amblyrhynchos. Next base: position 51,628,256 of record NC_137326.1, read on the forward strand.
TTCTTGTATTTTCTTCATTACTGTTCCTGAAGGTAGAATTTGCTGCAGCTAGCTGGATACTGGCATTATAGCACTTGTCTAATTTTGTGTAAATTGAGACTCTCTGGTCATTTCTGATCAGGTTTTGAATTCAACCTAGGTTTTCGGATGGGGTTGCCTATCTGTGCTGTGTACAATGGGAATAGAGTACTTCAACCAAAGCTTGTCCCCAATTTGGAAACAAGGTAAAAAAAAATTGAAAAAAACCATTAGGATAGAATGGAAAGATGTGAGATAAAAGCAAAATACTACAGATACTGGAATCTGAAACAAAAAGATAAAATGCCGGAAAATCTCAGCAAGTTTGACAGCATCTGTGGAGAGAGAATAGAACAAAAATTTCGATCTAGATGACCCTTCATCAGGGTCATCCAGATTCAAAACGTTGTCTCTATTTTCTCTGCACAGATGCTGTCAGACCTAAGACCATAAGACATGGCAGCAGAATTAGGCCATTCAGCCCATCGAGTTCACTCTGCCATTCAATCATGGCTGATATTTTTCTCATCCCCATTCTCCTGCCTTTTCCCCATAACCTCTGATCCCCTTATTAATAAAGAACCTATCTCTATCTTAAAGACACTCAATGACCTGGCCTCCACAGCCTTCTGTGGCAAATAGTTCCACAGATTCATCACTCTTGGCTGAAGAAATTCCTCGTCATCTCGGTTTTAAAGGAACGCCATTTCAGCCTGAGGTTGTACCCTCTGGTTCTAGTCTTTCCTATTAGTGGAAACATCCTCTCCATGTCCACTCTATCCAGGTCTCGCAGTATTCTGCAAGTTTCAATAAGATCCCTCCTCATCCTTTTAAACTCCAACGACTACAGACTCAGAGTCCTCAACCATTCCTCATACGACAAGCTCTTCATTCCAGGGACCATTGTTGTGAACCTCCTCTAGACCTTTTCCAAGGCCAGCATATTCTTCCTTAGATACAGGGCCCAAAACTGCTCACACTACACCAAATGGGGTCTGACCAGAGCCTCATACAACTCAGCAGTACATCCCTACTCTTGTACTCTACACCTGCTGAGATTTCCCAGCATTTTGTTTTTGTGGTGGAAAGATGTGAGCTTGTTCCTAGAACTTGAGAAGGAGAAACTGATCTATTGCAGATCACTGCAGGACGTACAGGGGGTATCAAAAGATAGCCAGATAATAAAGAAACCAAACAATCTGACGGAAAAAGAGAAAATAAATTCAGGAACACAGGTAGAAGATTTTTGAATGGTCACGTAATAAAGTAAACAAATATTTTTATACTAAGTACAAACAGAAAGAAAAGTTTGCATTTCTTCTTAGGCAGTCCGCAGGAGAACTTGTTGGCACCTTGCTTCACAGGCAACAGGGGAGTCCATTGTGCAACCTAGTCTGTGTCACAGGTGGAGCTGATGGTGGTTGGAGGAGCTGATGGGGCAGGGGGGTGGGGGTGTGGTGGTTTGCCAGGCACTCCTTCCGCTGTCACACTTGGCTACAGCTCGTTCTCAGCAATGGAAGTGTTCAGTTCCATTGAGGATGCGGTTTCTCCATTTCAGGTGGTTTTAGAACCACTAAACTAGACTAGCCATATAAATGGTTACAAAAGCAGGTTAGAGGCTTGGAATCCTGCAGCAAGTAATTCACCTGTTGACTCCCCAGAGTCTGTCCATAATCTACAATTTTAGGCTAAGCCTTTGCCCTCCTGGGGCTCGCTTGCAGTGTTGAAGCTCTAAATAGAGCGCTTGTTTTGGGATTTTCGTGTCAGGCTTGCGGCAGAGCTAATTGAGCATGGTCAATGTTGGGGATACTAGCCTAAATGAGAACACTAACGCTGGTGCACCTATCCTACCAATGGATTTACCAAGGCAGCGTTTGTGGTACATCTCTACAGTTTTGAGGTGCCTGTTGCACAAAGTCAGCGTCTCTGACAAGCCACATACATAGAAACTAGAAGCAGGAGTAGGCCATTCAGTCCTTTGAGCCTGCTCCACCATTCATCTTGATCATGGCTGATCAAATTCAATATCCTGATATCACCTTCCCCCCATATCCCTTTAGCCTCAAGAGTTATATCTAATTTCTTCTTGATATCACACAACGTTTTGGCCTCAATTGTTTTCTGCGGTAGTGAATTTCACATATATATCATTCCCTGAATGAAGAAATTTCTCTTCACCTCAGTCCTAAAAGGTCTACCTCTTATCGTCAAACTATGACCCCACCTTCAGGAACATGCTTTCTGAATCTAAAATCATAGAATCCCTATAATGCAGGAGGCGGCCCATTGAATCTGCAGCTACCACAATACCACCAAGGCCCTATTCCTGTAACCCCACATATTTACCCTATTAATCCACTGACACAAGGGTCAATTTAGCATGGCCAATCAACCTGCACATCTTTGGATTGCAGGAGGAAACCGGAGCACCCGGAGGAAACCCACGCAAACACAGGGAAGAATGTGCAAACTCTACACATGCACACAGACACACACACGGCGACCCGAGGCCGGAATTGATCTCGGATCTCTGCACTGAGGCAACAGTGCCAACCACTGTGTCACCCCAATCTACCTTGTCTAATCCTGTTAGATTTTAAAAGTTTCTATTAGGTTCCCTCTCACTCTTCTAAATTCCAATGAATACAATCCCAACCACTCAACCTCTTCTCATATGACAGACTTGCCATCTCAGGAATCAGTCTGGCAAACCTTTGCTGCACTTCCTCTATCGCAAGGAGGGCATGTATTACTTTTCGCAGATGCTGATAATGGAGGCTTGCATTTATATACTTGCATGCAGTTATCCTCCAAGTAATTAGAGTAATTGGAGATCTTCATAAATTATATGTAAAATACAGCAATTATTTGTCTCAGTGAGGCACATGGCCTACTTCACAAATGTTCAACGATGGGATTTAACTTCCATTAGTCTGACTTAAAACCTTTCTTCTATTCTGCTCCTGCCTTCAGAAGGAAAGCTATAATATTTTAAAAAATGGCATGCATCTTAATACTCTGTACTGAGAAGCAAAATGTCACTGGGAACAATCTTAATCACTGTTAGTAGTGCCAAATCTCTTTGGCTGCTGTCTTGTTTTGACTGAGGAAGAAGTTGTTTTCGGGATGCAATATCCTTCAGGACAACCTCTGTGCACTTTGAATAAGGGCATGGGCTTTCTTATGTCCATGAAAAAGTAGATGATTCAACATCTCATTTGACAGACAGCAGAATGAACAAACACTGCAGTACTTCTTAGTACTGCTCTGATGCATCAGTTTAAATTGGGTGCTTAGACCCCAAATCAAACTGAAATAAAGCTAAATTCAATAGTTTTGAGGCATGCCTGCTTCAAAGGGAAATATTCTACATATCAGGGCTACAGTGTTGCAGCAGTCTCTCTGACACCAGGAAGGGAAGAGCATTGGCTTTACCCTGTGAAGTCCCAGCTGCCTTTCACACAACTATACATTCTTGTGCTAACTAAATGGTAATTATATCAGTGCTACAAAGACTTGAAAGTGTGCAGACTGCACAACTATTCCAGTTTTTGATCTACACCAGACACACTTCCCAGTTCAGCGGCAGCTTCATCACTGCATTATCTAAAGACTTCAGTTGATGAATGGAATGCGGGAACCCCCGACTCTTGGCATTCCTTGTTCCTGTTTGTTTACAAGTTCTGTCTCCCATGCTGAGTGGTTCAAATATTTCACATTTTGTAGACAAAGTGTATGCACATACAGCCACAGCACTTTCTTTTCCTTCTCCCTCGAGGCTTGAGAGGACTGAGTAACATGGAAGCAGTTAAGCGCGCTCTTTGGAACAGGTCAAGCAGAATAGCCATTGAACTCTCCAGGTCACACACAAGGACTGCAAGATGAGATGGAGACTGGTGTTGAAGTGTCCAATCCATTTCCCTACATGTTTGACCTAGGGTCACTAACCTTCCAGGATAGTCCTGTAGCCTCCAGGAATTAAGTGTTCCATCTCCTGGAAAATTGTAGGTGCATTAAAAACATTTTTTTCTCATTTCCATTCAACACTTTGTTATAATTGTTAGAATAATTTTGCAGGTTAGGCTGGATAGGGTAATTGGATCTTCTTCCACCACATGGCCTTCCTATCTAATGGACCATTTCCAGTATTTTCACCATCTTCACTGCTACGCCACTGTCAAATGCATCTTTTATCTTTCCTCCCCTTTTGCACACTAAGAACAGTTTCCTCTACAGTACCCTGATGCCTGCCCTCAATCACCCCCAGCACCCTTCCCATGCAAATGTAGGAGATGCAACATATTGCCAACTCTCTTCTTACCACCCAAGGTCCAGACACATCTCCCAAGTAAAACAGCAGTTCATGTGTACTTTTTTCAATTTATTAAGATTATTTGTTGCTGATAATGGGGGTCTGGCCCACAAATAAAGATATCAAAGATTGTGCTCTGTGGAACATTGCCATTCAGTCTACAAGTATGTTCCTGAGCTTCTTGTCACCTGTCATTTAAACTCTCCACTTCCCTCACACACTGCCTTTGGCAATGAAACTTAATGCAAGTTTGAGGGAATACATCCCATTTTCCAAATAGGCACTTTATAGTCTTCCTGACTCAATCATTTCAGACCATCACCTCTTCTCCAATTTTGTTTATTTTTTCTTTGCTTGTTTCTTTTTAAAACTCGTTTTTCGGCTTTTGAAGAGCACCTGTTCAGGATTCTGCCATTCACATCTCCTCTCAATACACGGGTTATTTCTCGACTGGTCTCATTACCAGTCTCTGGCCTTGCACCTCTGATCCTTCATCATCTAATCTTTCTATCCCAGGCTTTCCCTTTTGATCCTTATCCATCCTCATTGCTTTCACTGACTTAAAACTTATGGCATTTCTAACTTTTCACAATTCTGACGAAAAAAGTCGACAACCTGAAACATTAACTTTGTTTCTCTCCCCACAGATGCTGCCTGACCTGCTCAGTGTTTCCAGAATTTTCTGTTTTGATTTCAGATTTCCAGCATTGTGGTATGGTGCTTATCCAAATACGTCAGACTTTTAGCTCAAAACATCCAGTTGCAGTGACACAGCGGTGGTAACCTGGGTCATCTGCTAATAAAGCAGATGGGCCAAATTTAAAACGATAGTGATTAAAGTTGACTGCTGAGTTAAAACCATGGTTAACTCAATGAGTGCTTGAGCTATTTTAAATTACATCCCTGTAGAAGACTGAAATGTAACATACGCTAGTGAACCCTGCAAAAAGAATAAATTGGCCTGCAGGATTTGTTCGGGTTATGATAGCACTGGTCCAAACAACAACTTCAACGTTGACAGCAATGAGGGGAATGCTTCCACCCTGAAACTGGGAGAAATCTTTGAGATGGTTATCTAAAGACACTGCCGTGGCAAGTAAACAGCAGCTGTAAATGCTTCCATGCTTCTGAGGCCTGTACACTCACAGCACAGCAGATAGGAAAAGGAAGAAATGTTCTGAATTTATACTGCGACATACATGCACAAATTGGTTGCCCCATTTCCTATTTTCTGACATTTAGGGCACTTCAAAAGTACTTAATTTGCTGTAAAGCGCTTAAGGGCATCACAAGGTCATGATATCTGCTTTTTAAAATCCAAGTCCTAATTTTCCTCACTGAATGTGAGCAAATGTTGGATAGGCTGAGCCCTTCCACAGGGGAATTCACAATTAGGTGCAAGGGGGTAAAAAAAGGCATTCAGCTAGCAAATGCAAAACAAAATGTGACAAAAAAGGTTTGCTCATACTACAGACTGATCTCCCAAAATATAAGTTTCAAGTCTACAAGTTGGTAACTGTGGCACACAAATAAATTTATACATCTGCAATCAACAGGCAAATTCTTTGGTTTGGGAGGCTCAAATGGTGGTCAGCAACAGGATTTCAAAGGGTTTGCCAAATCAGCATCTTTCAAGTATGGAATCTTTTCTAAAGACCGTATTTCACAATTAGGGTCAAAGAAAACAAGCAAGACTCATCACAGGCATCATCAATGGTTTCTGGTTTATAATGAGGAATAAGGCCTCAAGATCGACTATTTTTTAAAAAACTACTTCCAAAAGGAGAAGAATGTAATGTATTAATGCAAGATTGAGTCAATATAGTGCCACAACTGCTGATGGTGGAGAGACATCTCAACCTCTTCCCCCACCCTCCCCTCCCCCCCTCCCCAAACTTTGTTCCCTCAGATGCATCGGTGACAGTTACTAGTGGGCCCTTTTCCCAGCACACCATGTGGCACGTGCTCTTCTGTTCACCATTGGGCAAGTGGAGCAACAAGTGGAATGGGTGAGGTCAGATGTAGGGTCATGAGCTGACAATTAATCAATGAATGCCAGTTAAGTTTGGCTAACTGCACCCTTCGCTCCTCAAGTGGTTGAACACTGCTTGGCTGCAGCAGCTGTTAAGGGAGCAGAGGCAGCTGATCATAATCTCCACAGCAGTCAGAAACTGAAGGGCCTGAGGCCTCATGCACCAACCACACATGGTGCAGATGGCCACAAAGTTGACCTTCACTATGATGTTGGGAAATGAGCCTAGAATTTGGATGCTTGCTGTGTATGGTGATTGTCTTATTTTTGGTTGTGGGATCTTGTGGTGGAACAAATTTCTTGCAACTGACTTTTACTATGTGGCAGAACAACTCAAAAAACAGTGGTCTTCTTTTGCAGGGAGTGTGTGGAAATTTTTATAACACTGGAGTGAGGTCTGCAGAAGCAATGAAGTTCAGAAATCTTGCTTCAGATCATCGACTTATCTTGTAATTAAATGAAGAAACTAATCTGATGTCAACATCAAAAAAGCATTTGAATCTTAAAGACAAAGAGAAAAATGATTGTAACGATTACTGCAGATGTGGGAAATGAATGCAACTGGAAGTGTATTCGGTTCATGAAGCACAATTTTCAGGTTGTTTGTCAACTTTTAAAACGCCATTGTCCCTTGTACGTAGATTTAGGACACAAAGTACTTATTAATTCTGCCCTCAGAGATAACATAGCCAAGATGAACAATTTCAAGGATAACAACAAAGAGAACAGATTTCCAATAAGTTGAATTCAATGACATCACACTTAGGAAACAATTGTTATAGCCTTGTAACATAACTTTCTGCATCAGTGACAAGGAATAAGAACCACCACAGCAACGGGAGAATATTACAAGGTCACTACAGTATCATGTAAACCCAACAGAGCACACTCTGATGGATCCATTAGACAACTCAGGCTTTATCATTTCGATAACATAAATTTAGTATGCAGTATCCCCACATAAGCCTTTGCATTTGCTGCTCTGCATTGGGTAGTCCAAACGAGGATAGGGGATCTCTTTGTAGAACATCTATGTTCATTTTGCAAGCATGCTATTGAGTTTCCCATTTCTTGTCATTGCAAGTCTCCATTCCAGTCCTACTTCAACCTCTCTATCCCAGTTCCCACATCATTCAAAAATAATTCATCAAGAATTGAATACTTCAATTAGGAATTTTACAGCCTGCTGGACTCAGCATGGAGTTCCAACATTTCCTTTTTGAAAATCTTGAGAGAGACAGTAGAAGCACTATTCATTATTATGTGTGCTCTGCCCAAAGACAGTCTTTAGCTCATAGTCTTCTCTACGCGTCTCAATCCCGTGCTGTTTTTTTAATAACATTCTGCACTGATATTCCATTCCTTCCTCTTTTTCCTTGACATCTTTCCCACTGTAACATCTTTTACTAGTCCATTGCCTATGTGCCCTACCCAATCACTCAGGCTTTTCTGAATTACATTCAGGAAATTTTTTTGTTTTTTTAATTCATTGTGCTGAGTACTTCATCCTTTGTTATATTTTCTATCTAGTTGATCTTGTCCATTCTCTTCCAAATCGATATTTAGAAGCCATTGAGCAAGTGCTCCTCTTCTTCCTTCAGGTCCAACTCACATCTATACAAAACAATACTCCAAATCAAGCTCTGTACGAGGCGTTTTGAGATTGTTTGTTCAGCTTTCTAGTTAGCAACCATCTTTTCTTAACAAATATGGCCTTTCTTGTTGCTATCCTTGCTCTTGTTTGTTGCAGCTTCCATCAGGAGATATTATGCTCCCCAAATACCAGAGTTCTTGCACCTTTCTAATTACTTTTCTTCTATGGATATTTATGTTATAGTTTATACTAAAATGGTAATTCTACAGTGGAAGTACTACACTAGTATCAGACCACAATAATAGTACCTGCGGTATAAATTATAACTTTGAAATTTGGCATTCTTGCATTTGTCCATATGAGTGCAAGATGAAAAGATTCAGCAACATGTTTCTCTTTTCAGCAAGTTAATAAGTAACGCCTTGGAAAAACAACAAGCACTAGGATTTCATCTGAAGATGGATAGAATTGAAAAGTGGAGGTGTTTGACTCAATCTGTAACAAAGCTCAGTTAGACCATGACCTCCAAAGCATCTCCCAAACCAGTGACTTCTACCGCTGAGATCAAAGGCAGCAGATGCACAGGAACATCGTCATCAACAAATTACACTGCAAGTCACACATCATCCTGACTTAGAAATATATCACTGTTGTTGGGTCAAATCCCTAGAACTCTCTCCCTAACAGCACCAGAGGTGTACCTACTTAGCATGGACTGAAGCAGTTCAGAAAGGCAGCTTACTGCTTTCTTAAGGGCAGTTAGGGATGGGCAGTAAATGCTGACCCCACCAATAACATACATTTCCCATGAAATTTGTTTTTAAAAAAATGGTCACCATACGAGAGGCACTGGAGAAGTTGCAAAAAAAAGGTCCTATAGGGATGATATCCTATAGGGACAGTACCAAATTTGTGAGATGGAAAGAATGAACAAGCTGGGTCACTTCTCTTGAAGAAGGCGGCTGATATAAAAAAAAGTTTTAAAATTAAGGATTTTGTTTTGTTACTTTTTATAGAGCGGATAGAGAATGTTTCCATTTGTGGGGGAAAAAGTAACTAGAGACCACCAATCTGAGATGAGCAATCCAACTTCTTTATCCAAAGAGTGATGAGAATGTGCAATTTACTACAATAGGGAGTGGTTGAAATGAATAGTGTAGATACATCTTAGGGGAAGCTAGATAAACACAAGGGAGAAGGAAAAAGAGTCTGATGCTAATAGAGTTCTAGGAAGGATAGGAGGAGGTTCAAATGGCACATAAAAATCAGCATGAGCTGGTTGGGCCAAGGCACTTATTTCTGTATTCCATGTAATTGCATACCACAACACTGATCCCCTTCACTGAAAAGTTGGTAGTGATTCTATAAATGCCATTTACACTTCCTCAGACTCAACTGTGTCTTTATTCATCCCATTACCTCCGACTTTTGCTCTGCACGATCACATATTTGTCTTTAGCTGCTCCCGTCTTCTTTCCCATCACAAGACAGACATTCATTGTTTCCAGCCTCCTTTCCACACCTGTGATTGATTAATACCTGTTATATTTCTGCCTTTTTCCAGTTCTTGATTATTGATTCACTGAAAGTTTACAGTAATAGGTCTATCACGTCTGTCCCAACATGGTGGTCTCTGGTAATGTTCTTCCCCACAAGTGATGAAAGGTTGTTGACCTAAAATGTTACTTCTGTTTCTCTCATTAATAAAGACGTTGCTGGATGAGCTGAGCATTTCCATCCTTTTCTATTTTTAATACTATACCTTTAGGTACTTAGGAAGGAAATAAAGCATCTTGCATACAGAAGATTGTAAAAGGCTGTGTGTGCTGGGACAATTGGAGCTTTCAAACCTGAAATCAGCAGATCTTTATTAGCTAAGGGTATTAAGGGACATGGAGCAGAGGTAGATAAAATGAAGCTGAGGTAGCAATCTAATTAAACGGTGAAAAAGACCCAAGAGGCTGGCAGACTCGTTCCTGTTCCATTTTGTTTCAGCAATATCTATCAGTTCCTATACTTCTGTCATCGATAAAACACAAACTTGATCTACAGATGCCCCAAAATATTCCAGCTTTAATTTTGCTTCTCCTTTCATTGCAAAGGGCCAGGTCAAGAGGAAGACTATTTTACATGTGACAGTAGTGCAAACCCCTGCTGCAAATCAAATGCAATGTTAGTGGCCTTCAGGAATATGAATTTAAAATATGATGAAAAAATCCTCTGCGGAAAGCTGATGAGAGCTGCCTTGAAGCATTGGTTTGTTTATGAAACCACAACAGAAAGATTACATCAAACCTTCTATCAAGGGGACAAAAAGGATAATTAAATACAGGTTAATGAACCTGGCTTCAACATTAGTTTAAAAAGCTGGTCTGACTATGCTGCCTCGCTCTCCTAGCCCAAAGCTGATCTGAAATGCAAGCTTGAAATGATGATGGAAGTGCATTCAATGATTACTTCTCCAATTCTCTTTTGCAAGTTATGAAAGGGAATAAACTGCAGGGCCATGGGGAAGAAGTAGGACAGCGAGATTGATAGGATAGAGTCATTCCAAAAAACCTGCACAGACATATTAGGCCATGTGGCCCTTTTCACTGTTGCACGATTGTATGAAAGGTCTTCATTGCTCCTTTGTTCAAGAAGATCAGAAATAGGAGTATACCACCATTTGGGCACTCAAGCTCATTCTGCTATTCAGAAAAATCACAGCTGATCTTCACCTCACCATTGTATCCCCACTTCCCTCGATTCCCTCAGTATCCAAAAAGGTACTTCAACACGCTTAATAATTGAGCATCCACTGTATGTTGTGTGCAGAATTCCAAAGATTCACAATTCCATGAAGAAATTTAATCTCCTCTCCATCCAAAAAGGCCAACTTCTTATTCAGAGATTGTTTTCCTGAGTTCGAGCCTCCCTTCTAATAAGGAATATCACCCTAGGAGCTCCCCCACAAAGTGTCATTAAGAGAGTTTTGTGTGGTTCAATGGGATCACCTCTCTTTCTTCTCATTGTCATGAAGGAACTTTCTCTGGTCTTCCATGTTAAACTTAGGAAAAGAATAGCATCCATTCTACTCCTAAGTTAATATAGTTTTTGTTAATACTATATATAAATACATTTAATAGGTATGCCCAGCGTGAGCAGCTCCCATTTTCAAGAGCACAAAAATTACATCAAAATCAAATAAAATGAAAAGCAGGACTGTGATCTGTTTGAAACAGCTTTGAAGACTTAAATTGAGTATAAAGAGACCTCACTCTAAAGACCTTCAAACTGGAGATAAAGACCACACCATGAATTATATAGACTATCCCAAGTGAAATCAGGAAATGCTCTCAGCGACAACTGCTCAAGGCTTCGAATAACATAGCTGACTGTGTTCAATCTGCAACCAAATTTAACTCAAAAGGTTCATGATTGCTCTACGTACCGAATCGTTTGGTTTGCTTCAAAGAATAGTCCCAGTCCCACACCATCAACTCTTACAACCCAAGGTACTTATACATGCAATTGCAATTCTATATGGTGCAACAAGTCCAGTCTCGCACCATTTACCAAAAAGGTCAAACTAAATGAAATTTCCACTTGAGTGAGTTTACAGATTTGGGGCACAGGGCTGGCCCCTTAATCCAAAAACCTAAAAGTCGAAAAGGATTTGAAAATTCACTCCAATCAAGCAAATCAGCAGTTTGAACAAGCACTATAGAAATCAACATCTTTCCGATGAAAAGATTTTTCAAGGGCTACAGGCTGGATCAAGTGAACACCAACGCAAGGTGGGCCACTTTGTCAGCACAGCTGATTTTTCAACTTGCATGTAAAAGGATTAAAAGAATAAGCCAACACAGAGGGATTACTAACCCTTCACTCAGTATCTATTCTTCCTCCACTGTAAGAAAATTGAAAGAAAAATCTCAGTTATAAAAAGGCTTTTCACAACCTGGGGATATTCTGAAGCCCTTTACAACCAAGTATTTTTGAAGTGCATCTACTATTGAAATGCAGTGGCCGACTTATGCACAGCAAGATCCTGCAAACAGCAGCGACCAGATAAATCTGTTTGGATCTCTGGCTGAAGGCTATGTTTTGGCCGAGACAGTAGAGAACTTCGGTATTCCCCCAGCACTGCACTGAAGTCCAGCTGAGATTTTGTAGGCAATTACCTGGAGTGGGACATTTCACAAACAAAGGTGTTCATACAAGTCTAAACTTGCTGACTGCCTCCAAAATCTGACCTGGAATTTATTTGCAATCAAGTGAGCTGATTCAGCCTTATTTCCAATAACCTGGAGTTTTTAATTGGCAATGCTGTTCTACTTCAAGAGGAAATATTAGCAGTTTAAAGGCTCATAAGCTCTTCAATTTTCAAAGCCAGACTCTTTTGATCTTCAGGTCCAAAATATTTAATGCAACCCAAGATTCATTTGACATGCTTACATAGAGTTTGGAAAAATTAACCCTTCCAACCTTACATTCAAGTTGACCTATTCAGCTGCTGTCAAGTTTGTAAAACCATTGTTTGGTCACCAGTCTCTTTCCATCCTGTACACATACATCTAAAACAGAAAATGTAAACATTTGGCTTTGCAATTGATTGAGAAATTTCCTGTTAGAAACTAATGCTCAGTCAATAAAATCTAGTAAAGACGTTAAATGACAGTATAACACCAGAAATATCATAAAATCCATTCACAGCACTGCATACTATAAGGACACAAGAACACATGAAATAACAGGAGTCACCATACTGTTCTCTAGATCTTTGCACTGCCTCAACTACTGACCTCGCTGTTCCCCCTAAGTCTTGACTTCCCTATTATTCAAAATTCTGTATTTGTGACTCAGCTCCTGTGAGACAGAATTCCTAAAGTTTTAAAATTTAAAGTTTTAAAATTTAAAGTTTTAAACCCTTATTCTTAAACTGCGCCTCCAGTTTGAAATTTCTCCATGAGGAGATACATCCAAACAGCACCTTCTCCATCAAAACTCCCTCAGAATCTTACATGTTTCAATACCATCTGTCTTTCTTCTAACCTCCAAAAGCGTGAAGTCCAACCTATTCAAACTTTCCTCATAAGAAACCCCTCTCACCTCAAACTAACTGAGTAATCTTCTCTGAATTGCCTACGATGCAAATATATCCCTCCTCAAATAAGAGGACCAAAACTCTATGCAGTATTCTAGGTGTGCACAGTTGTTGCAACACTTCCCATCTTTATACTCTATCCCTTTGCAATAAAGGCTTTCCTAATTATTTGCTGTATCTGTATGCTAACACAGTTCCATTTGTGAGGATTCCCAGATTCCACTGTACCACAGCATTCTGCAGTCTCACACCAGTAAATGTTTTATTTTTCTATTCTTCCAAAAGCGAATAACCTCTAATTTCTCACATTATGCTCCATCTAATAAATTTTTGCCCACTTAACTTATTTACATCACTGTGCAAGGGTATCTTACTCTCAACTCACATTCCCATTTATCATGTATCATCAGCAAATCTGCGCAAAATACATTTGATACCTTTATTCAAGTCATTAACAGATTGTAAAAGTCATAAATTACAGCATACAATTTGACCATGTACAAGATGATGCCAATTTTCCAGCCACAAAAATCATGTTTTTGTAAATACTTGGTGAACAAGTCAACTCTTCTTTTCAGTCATGAAATGCTGTACTTGTATTTCTAATCAGCCTCAATTTTTCACCCAGAAAATGCTCATTTTATTTACTGTCACATTATAACAGAATGCAAACGATCAAACAGACAACATGGGCTGCGCTGCAAATACATACAAAGTTTAAGATACACCCACTCTGTGTCGCATGTCAAGATTTCAAAATGGTGACCAGCACTTTACTTTTAGACTGTGTATAATTTGAGGGGGGACTTTTTCAAGGTTTCACAGGTTGACTTATATGTAGACCTCTACAGTAGTTGAAATACCTGTTGCACCCAACTAGTTGCCAAGCTGAAAACGACCAATTTATCTTAACTCTGTACAGGTCAGTCAATCATCTCTTGATGCTAAAATATTACCTCCAACACAATGAGCTCTTGCCTTCTCCACTAACCTTATATGTGGCAGTTTTATGAATGCTTTTTGGAGACCCAAATGCTATGCTTGTATTGGAACCTCTTTAGTCTGTTACATCTTGAAAGAACGCTTAGTTTTGTTAACCACAATTTTCCAGTCACCAAACTGTATTGAATCTGCTTGATTTAGAAGATCATGATACAAAGTCCACCTGTTCCTTCCTCAGTAATGGATTCTGCCCAATGACCAAAGCTGGGCCTTCAACAGGCAGTTAGATTTGCGACTTTCCATTTGTTGGAACTCTGTCAGAATGTAGGGAGTTTTAGAACAAAATTAACTTTTATTTATATTGTGCCATCATTGTAATGAACACCCCACAAGGCACTCCAAGAAGCATCAGAAAGAAAGGTATGACATCAAGACATGCAAGGAGATATTAGGTCAAATGACCACAACCTTGGTCAAAGACGTAGGTTTTAAGAAGGAAAATGAGATAAAGAGGAGGAGAGGTGTAGGGAGGATATTCCAGAGCTTAGAGCCCAGGCAACTGAAGGTTTGTCTGCTAATGATGGAGTGATTACATTTTGGGATGCACAAGAATTAGAACACAGATCTTGGTGGGTTGTAGAGCTGGAGATTACAAAGATAGGAAGGGGCAAGGCCAATCAAAGATTTGAAAACAAGGCTGAGAACTTTCAAGTCAAGGTGTTGCTTGATTGAGAGCCAATGTAGGCCATTGACTACAGGGTTTATAGGAGAATTTGGGTAGACTGCGCTCCACTGTATGGGAACATCAAGGAATCAGCCCAGCAACAAAACTGAAGGTCTACAGCGCCGTGGTGCTCACTACCCTCCTGTATGCCTGTGAAACGTGGACTGTGTATCGAAGGCATGCAAGACAACGCAATCATTTCCACATGACTTGTTTTCACAGAATATTATGCATTAGATGGCAAGACAAAGTACCAAACACTGAAGTTCTCGATAGAGCAAGTCTACCATCAATCCACACGCTGCTGATGAGAGCGCAGACCCGGTGGGCAGGTCACGTCATCCGTATATCAGATGAGCGCATACCCAAGCAGCTCCTTTTTGGGGAACTCTCTGCTGGAAGACGCTCACATGGAGGGCAGAAGAAACGATTCAAAGACACACTCAAAGCCTCCTTGAAGTCGCTTGACATTGACACGACCACCTGGGAAACGCTGGCACAAAACCATCCTACCTGGTGCTGCCTCATCCACAAAGGCTGTCAAGCTCACGAAGCAAGGTGTATTGCTGAAGCACAACTTAGGCGCGAGCTGCGCAAGTCCAGAGCCACCAGCGCAACAACTACAGTGTCTACACAAGTCTGTCCAATATGTGCCAGGTTATTCCATGCCCGAATTAACCTGATCAGTCATCTTCAGACACACTGCAACCAGCCTCAAAATGACTAATGGTGTCGAGGTCCTTATTGATGACGATGGACGAACAACAATATAGGAGAATTGGATCTTGCTGCTCATTAAGACAGGCAGCAGAGTTTTGGATGATCAAGCTTATGGAAGACATGACAGCCAAGGGAGTCAGAATGGTTGAGTCTAGTGGTAATGAAGGCATAAGAACATAAGAACATAAGAAATAGGAGCAGGAGTAGGCCATCTGGCCCTTCGAGCCTGCCCCGCCATTCAATAAGATCATGGCTGATCTGTCGTGGCTCAGTTCCACTTTCCCGCCCTCTCCCCATAACCCTTAATCCCCTCTCTTATCAAAAACCCATCAACCCGCTTCTTAAAAATATTTAGCGAGGCAGCCTCCACCACTTCAACGGGCAGAGAATTCCAGAGATTCACCACCCTTTGAGTGAAGAAGTTCCTCCTCAACTCCGTTCTGAACCGCCCCCCCTTTATCTTGAGGCTGTGCCCCCTAGTCCTACTGTCTTTTTTGAGCGGGAAGAGTCTTTCCACCTCTATCCTATCCATCCCATTCATCATCTTATACGTCTCAATGAGATCTCCCCTCATTCTTCTAAACTCTAACGAGTACAAGCCTAGTTTATTCAGCCTCTCCTCATAGCTCAACCCCCTCAACTCCGGTATCAGCCTAGTAAACCTCCTCTGCACTCCCTCCAGGGCCAAAATATCCTTGCGCAGGTGCGGCGCCCAAAACTGCACACAGTACTCCAGCTGCGGCTGGATGATGAAGGTTTCAGCAGCTGATGAGCAGAAACAGGGGTAAAGTCCAATGCTATTGCAGAGGTGGAAACAGGTCGTCTTAGTGATGGCATGAATGAAGTTGGAAGTTCATCTAAGGATCGAATGTGTCACCAAGGATATGAATAAATTGATTTAATCTCAGACTTTTACCAAGGAGATGGTAGATAGGGAATAGAGCTTGGTGAACTGACAGAAAAATTAGAATTACTGTATGTTAGATAAGCAGTCTTAATTATGTAATGGGGAGGAGTTGAGAGAGGTGTCGGTGAAGTAGGTAGGACCAGGTGTTGCCGGTGTGCACACGAAAATTAACGGCATACTTTCAGATGATGTCGCTAAGGTGCGGCACGTAGATGAGAAATAGGGTGGGACCAACGATAGATCCTTGGGGGAAAACACCAGGGTTAATAGTTCAGGAACTGGGAGAGATTTCAAGTGATTTTCTGGCTATAATTAAACAGACAAGATGGACCAGGTGGGATCAGTCTCACTCAGCTGGATAGTAGTGGTGTGGCACTGGAGTACAACAGTGTTGTCAATCATGTCAGAGGATGCAGACTAATGAAGAACAGGAAGCTGAAGTTCACCTTGTGACAATCACACAGGATTACATTTGTGACTTTGACTCGAGCCATTTCAGGTACTGTGGAAGGGGCAAAAACCTGATGGGTGGGGTTCAAACATGGAGGCCCGGGAAAGGTGGGAAAGAGATTGCAATCAATGCATCCACTACCTCTGCAACTAGTTCCTTTAATATCTAAGTATCTAGGCCATCAGCCCTGGGCAACAGTCATCTTTTAGTCCCCTTAGTTAGCTAAGTACTGCTGGGTAGCAGCTCCCCCTTTTGCCCCCTAATTCTATTTTGTTTTCCTTTAATGGGATGTGAGCATCACTGGCTAGACCAATATTTGTTGCCCATCCCTAATCGCCCTGTAGTTGATGGTGAGTCATCTTTTCAACCACTGGGACCTTGTGGTTTAAGTATACCCAAAGTGTGATTAGGAAGGGAGTTTTGGGATTTTGACACAGTGGTGAAGGATTCTTTGTATTTTCTACTGTGAAGACAAAGACAAAATATATGTTCTAAATTCCAGTCATTTCCTGTTCGCCATTATTAATTCCCCAGTGTTATCTTCTAGGTTTACTTTAGCTACTCTTTCTTTTTATATACTTCGATGCTCCTGCTATTTGTTCTTGTATTTCTTGCTAGTTTATTCTCAATCTATTTTTACTCACTTTTGTTTAGTTATTCTTTGCTGGCTTCTAAACTTTTCCCACTGATCTTCCAACTTTACGGGCTTTATTTTTCCCTATTCTGAAACCACCCTTAACTTCTTTAGTTATCTACAGATGATTCACCTTTCTCAGAGAGTTATTCTTTCTTAATGAATACTTTGTAACTCCAACTGCCTT